>NC_059296.1:30086368-30153868 GCF_017591435.1 Portunus trituberculatus | reverse complement strand
CAGGTGCAGCGGCTAGAAGAAGATCTCGTCCTACAGCAGCAAGAAGCCAGTGCCGTGCAGCAACAGGCTGACTCTCTTCTGCAGGGTCTTCGCCTCGAAAGGCAGGAGGCGGCGGACCTCCTGCATCAGCAGGCCACAGCCGCTGATCAGGCGTTCCGCCGCCTCTGCCATTCACTGATGCGGGGCAAAGGGGACATGTCCAACCTTTGCCGTGAGGCAAAGTTGGATGTGTCCCCGGAGCTGGCCGAGTTGCTGCGCCAGCAGGCGCACCAGCTCGGCCAGCCTAAGCCCCGCAGAGAGAGGTGGACGCGCACCAAGGTGGCGATGGTGGTGATTGGCTTCGTGGTGACGGTCACGATTGCCTGGCGCCTCGGTGAGCCAAAGTGAGGCACCTCTTGGCTCTCCTAGGTGCCATGACATCGTGACCACCGCCACCACCACCACCACCCACCAACACTCGTCACCATACTGCAGCACCAACCGTCCATCTCATACACAATCCGCCGCCACCAAACAAATCCGACCATCCGCCTCCAAACAAATCCGTTCATCCGCCGCCACCAAACAAATCCGACCATCCGCCACCAAACAAATCCGACCATCCGCCACCAAACAAATCCGTCCATCCGCCACCAAACAAATCCGTCCATCCGCCACCACCAAACAAATCCGTCCATCCGCCACCAAACAAATCCGTACATCCGCCACCACCAAACAAATCCGTCCATCCGCCACCACCAAACAAATCCGTTCATCCGCCACCACCAAACAAATCCGACCATCCGCCACCACCAAACAAATCCGTCCATCCGCCACCACCAAACAAATCCGTCCATCCGCCACCACCAAACAAATCCGTCCATCCGCCACCAAACAAATCCGTCCATCCGCCGCCACCAAACAAACCCATCCATCCACCACCAAACAAATCCGTTCATCCGCCGTCACCAAACATAGCCATCCATACGCCGCCACCAAACAAATCCGACCATCCGCCACCAAACAAATCCGACCATCCGCCACCACCAAACAAATCCGTTCATCCGCCGCCACCAAACAAATCCGTACATCCGCCACCACCAAACAAATCCGTCCATCCGCCACCACCAAACAAATCCGTCCATCCGCCACCACCAAACAAATCCATCCATCCCGCCACCAAACAAATCCGACCATCCGCCACCACCAAACAAATCCGTCCATCCGCCGCCACCAAACAAATCCGTTCATCCGCCACCACCAAACAAATCCGTACATCCGCCACCACCAAACAACAAACATAGCCATCCATACGCCGCCACCAAACAAATCCGACCATCCGCCACCAAACAAATCCGTACATCCGCCACCACCAAACAAATCCGTCCATCCGCCACCAAACAAATCCGTCCATCCGCCACCACCAAACAAATCCGTCCATCCGCCACCAAACAAATCCGTCCATCCGCCACCAAACAAATCCGTCCATCCGCCACCACCAAACAAATCCGACCATCCACCACCAAACAAATCCGTACATCCGCCACCACCAAACAAATCCGTCCATCCGCCACCACCAAACAAATCCGTCCATCCGCCGCCACCAAACAAATCCGTCCATCCGCCACCAAACAAATCCGTCCATCCGCCACCACCAAACAAATCCGTCCATCCGCCACCACCAAACAAATCCGTCCATCCGCCACCACCAAACAAATCCGTCCATCCGCCACCAAACAAATCCGTACATCCGCCACCAAACAAATCCATCCACCAAACAAATCCGTCCATCCGCCACCAAACAAATCCGTACATCCGCCACCACCAAACAAATCCGTCCATCCGCCACCAAAACAAATCCGTCCATCCGCCACCAAACAAATCCGTCCGCCACCACCAAACAAATCCGCCACCACCAAACAAATCCGACCATCCACCACCACCAAACAAATCCGACCATCCACCACCAAACAAATCCGTACATCCGCCACCACCAAACAAATCCGTACATCCGCCACCACCAAACAAATCCGACCATCCGCCACCACCAAACAAATCCGTACATCCGCCACCACCAAACAAATCCGTACATCCGCCACCACCAAACAAATCCGTACATCCGCCACCACCAAACAAATCCGACCATCCGCCACCAAACAAATCCGTACATCCGCCACCACCAAACAAATCCGTACATCCGCCACCACCAAACAAATCCGTACATCCGCCATCCGCCCGCCACCACCAAACAAATCCGTACATCCGCCACCACCAAACAAATCCGTACATCCGCCACCACCAAACAAATCCGTACATCCGCCGCCACCAAACAAATCCGTACATCCGCCGCCACCAAACAAATCCGTCCATCCGCCACCAAACAAATCAAATCCGTTCATCCGCCATCCACCAAACAAATCCGTTCATCCGCCCAAACAAATCACCAAACAAACAAATCCGTTCATCCGCCACCACCAAACAAATCCATCCGCCACCAAACAAATCCGACCATCCGCATCCGCCACCAAACAAATCCGTTTTCTCTACCATCCGCCGCCACCAAACAAATCCGTACATCCACCGCCACCAAATAAATCCGTTCATCCGCCGCCACCAAACAAATCCGACCATCCGCCACCACCAAACAAATCCGTTCATCCGCCACCACCAAACAAATCCGATCCGCAGGCACCAGACATCCCAATCCGCCATCCACCAACCCTCACTCCATCTTCTCTTCCTCTTATTTCTTTTTTTTCTCTCTCTTTTTTCTGCGTCCATTCATTGTAGTGTGTTGTATTCAAGTCTTCACTTTATTTTTCTTTCAATTGTATTTCCTGTCTTATAATTGGAAATATTATAAAGCTTTTTCATTTTTTTACTCTGTGGTGGCGTAGGTGACTAAAGAATTGTCCCAGATACGAGTAAAGGAAAGCCCTACTGACACTTCAGGCATTAACCACATTCAGAGCTACAGAGTTGACTTAATTCCTCAAGACCGCGATATATTTTCCTTTTAATACTGATCAAGGTTAAGGAAACTCGTTAAACCTCTACACTGCCACCTGTTTATTGCATTAAGAATTCATCATGTAAAGATTTTGGATAAAGGAAGAAAATTTGTGTTCTTATATGTTAAAGCATTTTTCATATAGTTTCAGGATAAGCATTCTAGAAGAAATGTGTGTATGTGTGTGTGCGTGTGTGTGTGTGTGTGTGTGTGTGTGTGTGTGTGTGTGTGTGTGTGTGTGTGTGTGTGTGTGTGTGTGTGTGTGTGTGTGTGTGTGTGTGTGTGTGTGTGTGTGTGTGTGTCACCCAGCCAGTCTTTCCCATTACGGAGCGAGCTCAGAGCTCATAGGCCGATCTTCGGGTAGGATTGAGACCACATCAACACACCACACACCGGGAAAGCGAGGCCACAAACCCTCGAGTTACATCCCGTACCTATTTACTGCTAGATGAACAGGAGCCACACATTAAGAGGCTTGCCCATTTGCCTCGCTGCTTCGGGAGTCGAACCCGGCCCTCTCGATTGTGAGTCGTGCGTGTGTGTGTGTGTGTGTGTGTGTGTGTGTGTGTGTGTGTGTGTGTTTCTTGAGGATTTTAGTTGAGTAAGTACGAGTAATCTGTTCAAATGTGGATGTCAATATATGAAGTGTTGTGTGGTTGTGTGAGTGTGTGTGTGTCTATGTGTGTTTGTCTGTGTGTGTGTGTGTGTGTGTGTGTGTGTGTGTGTGTGTGTGTGTGTGTGTGTGTGTGTGTGTGTGTGTGTGTGTGTGTGTGTGTGTGTGTGTGTGTGTGTGTGTGTGTGTGTGTGTGTGTGTGTGTGTGTGTGTGTGTGTGTGTGTGTGTGTGTGTGTGTGTGTGTGTGTGTGTGTGTGTGTGTGTGTGTGTGTGTGTGTGTGTGTGTGTGTGTGTGTAAGGCAAGCGGGGATTAGGCAAGGTTATATTATCCTCGACTATATTTTTCTACTTAAGAGTTCTATTGACTTGTTTTTATGGAAGAGGAAAAAACTGTTTTGGCTCTTTATTGAGTAAGGGAAGGCATTTCATGCAATATTGAGGGATGCACTTACAGTAGGTATAAGATGGTGAGATGGAATATTGGTGGTAAATTACTTAATGCTATTAGAAATATGCATATGAATATAAAATCATATGTAAAGTTAAAAAAAAAAAACATCGAACACTTTCATAAATAAAAATCCCTGCGCCACTAATGGGTGGAAACTTAACAGCGCTTCCAAAACTCTTCAAGTTACCTACAGGAGCTCTAGGCCTGGACCAAAAGAAATGCGCTAAAGGAGTAAGACAGGGTGAAAATCTGTTCCCACTCTTGTTTGCTCTACATGTCAATGATATTGAAGATTCTTTGATGGGAAGCAGTTGGCCGGAGGAGGCAGTAGACACCTACCGAAACGATAATTTAGTCTCAGCTGGGCCTTGTAGCATTAATTTGTTCTAGATCACTTTTGATGTGAATGAGTTCAAGGGGTGCTCTGAACCTACCATTAAAGCTAGTTTTGATCTCACTCATCGTTTACCTTTACATCTCACAACTGAAGGGGGCAGTCACAGCTTCCCTCTCACTCTCTCCTCTTCCTCACAAAACTACATGCATTCATTACACACTTCTTTCACTAAAAAAAAAAAAAAAAATGGTGACTCCTAATCCAACCTCGGAGTCCCTTTTTGGGGAGAGGAACAGAAATGTCCCCAGGTCGGACTTGTTTTATTATTTTTATTTTTATTTTTTTTTTATGGCCTATAGTGCCTGTAGGCACACTTGAAGAGTATATCTGGGAAACGCTGTTCCGCTTCTGCCAGTTTTTGGCGCAGGCAATTTTAATCATAGTGGAACCCATATTAGGACCCATCTAACCTTCTCTAACTTTTTCTTCTTTAACTACTGCAACATCTACTATCTTAGATCTAATTTTCAATCTTTAGAACACCACCTCTCCTCTACTAAACCTCATTTTCTTCTCCTCACCGAAACACAGCTATCTGAGGCTTCTGACAGTAGCCTATTCTGTGTTTCCTCCTATTTTCTCTGTCCTCATTTTCGTTCCAAAGCTGGATGTTGCGTTTAATGATGAAAATTTGGTTAGAAATTAGTGGCGATCTCCAAACATAAAAGACCCGAGATTTGTATACGATTAGACGATTTCATTGATATTAGGAAGGGTTTATAGAGGTCAGAAGATTAATGGCCAGAGTCTTCACTATTCCAATCCCCCACATAAGTTTCTGAAACTGTATAAAATCACCAAATAATAAGCAGAATGAATATAGAAAACCGTCATGGTCCTTAAGCGGTTAACTTAATCAAACCTAAAACAACACACATGAGGTAAAGGAAAGTTGCAGTATCCATCAGACATAATGTGGCTGACTCCCTTATGAAATCCTTACATCTGCTTATTATCCCTATCCATTGATTTATGTGATATGCTTATATAAGCTCACCATTGGCCCGTTTGCCTGTAAAGTGAGTTCTGCACCACACATTCTGACAACACCAAAACCACTACTCTTACCACTACTATTACTGCTGTTACTAGTACTACTACTACTACTTCTACTTCTACTTCTACTACTACTACTACTACTACTACTACTACTACTACTACTACTACTACTACTGTCATTATTACTACTATTACTACTGCTACTACTACTTCTAAGACCACTTCTGTTATTGATACTGATGATGATAATGATCATTATTTGCTATTGCAACTACTTCTGCTTCCACTACTACTGCTACTATTACTACTACTACATCTACTATTACTACTACTACTGCTACTATTACTACTACTACAACTAATATTACTACTACTACTACTGCTACTATTACTATTACTATTACTATTGCTACTACTACTACTACTGCTACTATTACCACTACTATTGTTACTACTACTACTACCACTACTACTACTACTACTACTACTACTACTACTACTACTACTACTACTACTACTACTAAATAATCATATTAATCAACAAACAATAACACCACCAACAACAAAAACAAACATAATAATACAAATAACAAATAACAATAAGAAACAACTATAATATCAATACCATAACAACCACCACCACCACCACCACCACCGCCGCCGCCCGCCCTCAGCACAGTAGCGAGGCCAGGGAACAAGCGGGAGACCTCGGCAGCGTCTCGGCGCGGCTCACGTTACAACCTAAGCGCACTTTCACCAGCACCCGAACCTTATTGGGCGCGATAACCTCACGACTTCATTGCTCGCCACGCACTCAAGCCTCCCTTTGATTCTCCGCGGAGACATTTCATCGCTCGTGTGTTTGTGTGTGTGTGTGTGTGTGTGTGTGTGTGTGTGTGTGTGTGTGTGTGTGTGTATATATGTGTGTGTGTGTGTTGATTGGTGTATATGATTGTTCATTTTCACCTTTAATTTAATCAAGATGAGTAGGTTCTACGGCACTTAATTTCCCTCCTCAGCTTTGCTTAATATCATTAACATTACGACTGCTACTACTACTACTACTACTACTACTATTACTACTACTACTACTACTACTACTGCTGCTGCTGCTGCTGCTGCTGCTACCACTTTTACTACTACCACTTCTACCACTTCAAACCTCTTTGCCACCACCACCACCACCACCACTACTGCCTCATGAAGGTTAAAGACAGACATCCTGAGTCCCGCCTGACGCCGCGTCTCTCATGCACGCCAAGATAAAATATTGGAAGTTGTGTTTCACGTATCTCAGATCATAAACTCAAAGCAGTATGCGGAGCGGCTCGCGTTGTGACACTGACGGTCGTATAAGGCGGGCGAGGCGGTCACCTGCCGGCCCGTCGTGGTGGCGGGGTCGTTAATGCTGGTTGTCTGAACTTATCTTTATTGTGTTCTCTACCTCGCCCTCACCTCCCCGCTGGTACATTATGGGCCGCCGACTCGGATAAAGGGGAAGACGTATGATGTAACTTGGGATGCTGCGTTTACTTTTGTGTGTGTATGTGTGTGTGTGTGTGTGTGTGTGTGTGTGTGTGTGTGTGTGTGTGTGTGTGTGTGTGTGTGTGTGTGTGTGTGTGTGTGTGTGTGTGTGTGAGGTCGCGGCAGGTCAGGTCAGAGGGCAGCAGGAAGCGCAATCCAAGCTTTCCCCGCAGCCGTTGTACTGTTCACGAGCCACACACGCCACTCAGGAGGTTGTCTGGTGGTGCGTGGCTGCTAATTATTTCCCCGACCTGTGTGTGGCTCTGTAGCTTTTCGTTTATGTTTTACTAGTTTTTTTTTTTTTCATTTCCTCTATACGTATATTTCAATGATTTTTTTTTATTATTTTTTTTTAGAGGAGAGTTTGATACTACTAACCACTCTGGATATGTTGATTTCCACACCACCAACCCAACCACTACAAACTGTACCACTACTACCACTGTTGTCGTCACCTTCACCTCATTATCCCTTCTTCCATCAGCAACAATACAACCCACACAGCGCCAAAGTGCACGTAGTCTATCAACAATCATCCATAAAAATATATCAGCTTCTCGTGGAAATTGTCATTCATCCATGCCTTTCTTCACTTCAGCAGCGACCTTGACGTTGCAAGACCCCGGTGCATGACTGTCTGGAGAGGGTAGGATGGAGGTAGGGAGGTGGGGGAAAGAGGGAGCAAGGAGGGTCGGACAGGGTCAGTCACCCCCCGCGGCGCCCACTCACTCACACTGACGGTGGCTGTATCACAAGTGTCTTCTGTTCGGAAACGTCAAGCTCTGCCGCCGTTCTCGTATTTGTCGTGGTATCAGATGCCCGGCCAGCACACCCTCCATCACACATTCCTGGACTCTCCTCCTCGGCGCGGCGAGCCTACACGTCTTGCCGGGTGGAGGCTCCACCTTCCACTTGACAAATAAACTCACGATAGTATCAAGGTTCCTCCGCCTGAACGCCTGGACGCCCAGACCATGCAAGCCAGGCAGCGAGGTGGTCGGTCTGGCGCGCCCTGCCTCCCCGCCTGCCAGGCCTAATGCAGTGCTATTCTCTTTAGTTACTCCATCTAAGACTATGCTTCCAGTTTTATCTCACAACTACATATTGGTTTCTTCCTCCCTTTATTATCAAATCCACTTTGTACAAACCTTCCTTGACTTCCCAATAACCTGGTATTAGGCCACATTTGTGAAGTGTTACATCAGTACCTGCAAGTTTACCTTACTTCTGGTTACTGTCTTTTTTATTGCCTAATTTCTTCTCAGTACAAATGCTCACTGTCTTCTAAATGGCCAGGTATGATGCATAAACATAGCTATTTTGTCTTTGCTTTGCTTACCTTTCCTTTATCAATTAACACAGACAAACATATGCGCATATAGAAATTCTCTCTCTCTCTCTCTCTCTCTCTCTCTCTCTCTCTCTCTCTCTCTCTCTCTCTCTCTCTCTCTCTCTCTCTCTCTCTCTCTCTCTCTCTCTCTCTCTCTCTCTCTCTCTCTCTCTCTCTCGATAATATAATCAGTGTCCTAACAATAATCTTTATTATCTCCTCCTCCCCCTTTTCCTCCTCCTCCTCCTCTTCCTCCTCCTCCTCTTCCTCCTCCTCCTCATCCTCTTCGTCTTCCTCTTCGTTTTCCTCTTCGTCTTCCTCTTGCTCTTCCTCTTCCTCTTCCTCTTCCTCTTCCTCTTCCTCTTCCTCTTCCTCTTCCTCCTCCTCCTCCTCCTCCTTTCCTCCTCCTCCTCCTCCTCCTCCTCCTCCTCCTCCTCCTCCTCCTCTTCCTTTTCCTCTTCCTCTTCCTCTTCCTCCTCCTCCTCCTCTTCCTCCTCCTCCTCCTCCTCCTCCTCCTCCTCCTCCTCCTCCTCCTCCTCCTCCTCCTCCTCCTCCTCCTCCTCCTCCTCACATAGCCACCAAAGACCTGGTGTGTGTTACGATCAATTGTCACTCAACACACGATAAGTGACACGTTAAAAGCTACGAATTTGACACAGAATTGCTGCATGAGTGGATTTTACGGTGTTGGCCTAATGGTGATCTGGTACAAAAGCTATTATGTACAGGTCGTGCTGGTGTCATTACCTGGGTGCACATTCTCTCAGTGCCAAGTGTGCGATCATGTGTATCAGCTGGTGAGGAAAAGATGTGTTATTATTTCTTTTTTCCTTTTTTTCTTTCCTATTTTTGGTCCTTTGACTTGTTGCTGGTATGAATGTGGATGGATATGACATTGATGTTTTTTTTGTCTATTTTTTTTCTTTTCTTTCTTTTTTCTTTTTTTTTTACTGTCTAGCTTTTTGAAGTCGTGTTATTTTTTGTATTTTTTCTGCTTTTATTTTTATTTCATTTTCATTTTCTTGTTCCCATCCCTTATTCTCTTGATGTATTTTTTTTCTTTCCTCTTCTTTTTCCCCTTTATGTAGTTATTTTCTTTATCATTCTTCTGCATTTCCTTAGTTTTATGTACTTTCCTTTGTTTTCGTAAATGTCTCCTGGGATTGTTTACTTCTTGTGCTTCTCTCAGTTTCATATATGCTTTCCTTCCTCTTAATGCCTTTCTCATTTATTCCAGTGTCTTTTTGTATTGTTTATATGCATTCCTTATTCATTGTTCCTTGCATGGATGGGGATGGTAGGTAGGAATACTTCACGAGCATGCATTTACCCCTTCAGTATTAAGACGTATTTTTACCATGAGTTTGGGTATGATTAGACGGTTTTATTGTCATTAGGAAGAGTCAATGGAGGTCAAAAGATTAATGGTCAGTCTTCACTATTTCAATCCACACATGAGAGTTTGAAGTTGTAAAAAATCACCAAATACTAAGCGGAATGAATATGGAAACGCGTCATGGTACTGAAGGGATTAATTAAAAAGACAGCTACGTATAGGTCTGATGGCTTCTCTCTGTTTCCCTGATTTTCCTTTTAATTATGTTCATCTTTTCTTTGTTACTTTCTGTGGAAAATTGATATTCTCATTCCACATCGGAGCTTGCAGTGTCTTCGCTCTTGTTCTGTTTGCTGTAGATGGAAGTTCACGTGTAAAGGAAAACATTCTTCATCCTTTGCTGTTCATTTTGTCATAATTCAGAAGAATAGTCTTAAAGTACTCACACACACACACACACACACACACACACACACACACACACACACACACACACACACACACACACACACACACACACACACACACATTTACATTTATCCACCGTTACTCACCTCAGTAATGAATCTTTGCCTCTTTCTTTCTCTCTCTCTCTCTCTCTCTCTCTCTCTCTCTAAACCCTCGCCTATGGTTCCTGAGCAACATTCATTCCCTGCGTCTTCTCGTCACCTCATTACATCCAGCGGGAACCAAACGGCTGGCTGTGAGCGCCGCTGATGCATTCACCCCTAAGTAAGTCTCCCCGGAGCGTGTGATTATGTTCACTTTCTCTTTCACTCTTTACTGCTCCTCTCCTCTAAACAAAGAATCGTCCTTCCCTGCCTCCCTCCCCTCCGTCCGTTCTGCCACTTCCCGCCTCACCTCCACCTCCTCCACCTCCTAGTCCTCCTCTTCCTTCTCCTCCGCCTGCTAATCCGGCCCCTGCTGTTGGCTGCGGCTCCTCCCATCAGCAGGTGACGCAAGTTATCTGTTAATGAGGTGGCTGTCGGGCCAAGGATTCCTCGACCCCAGATATCGGCTTCCCAGTTACGCGCGAGACTCGCCTCGGCTTTATTGAGATGGATTTAAGATTTTTGGAGGTCCTGCGATGCGGTGGGCAGAGACGGTGTTGTCACAATCTGATGTTTATGTCGGAGATGGATGAGTCTTGTGCTTTACTCAGTCCTGATAAGGCGGTTGTGTCCTTTTAAGGCTCAGTCAGCGTCACAGAAGACTGGACGTCAGTGTCTTACTTTTTGTGTGAATGTGTGTGTGTGTATGTGTGTGTGTGTGTGTGTGTGTGTGTGTGTGTGTGTGTGTGTGTGAGTGTGTCTGGGTGTGATAGACAGAGGCTGGAGGCGAAGATTAGATGAACGGTTGACTGATTGTGTGTGGCTGTGCTGGGGACAGAGGCGGGGTGTTGTCAGGGTTATGTTTGGGAGAGAGAGAGAGAGAGAGAGAGAGAGAGAGAGAGAGAGAGAGAGAGAGAGAGAGAGACTATTTGTACAGCAATCATTTTTCTATATATGTGTAGCTACATGTCGTATATAATCAACCGCTCACTTCTAGAAATTAGATATTAGAGTTAGGTAAATACAATAATTTCACATAAATTTCAGCTTACTAAAGGAAAATAGATAATAAGGACAAATGTGCAGAGAACAAGAAGGAGAATGAAGAGAACAGCATGGAAATAAAAAAAAAGTGGAAGAAGAAAAAGAAGAAAATGACGGGAAGCGAATATAATTTCCTCTCCATAGACAATTCCCTATTCACTCTCTAGCGGAAGTGAACAAGAGGCTGTGGTAGAAGTCTCTGGCCTCCACTGTCTCGTCTTCTAAACTCAGAATGGACAGCACAAATACCTTTCCTCTCCTAAGATGCTCAGCCGGACAGCGTCAACAAGAACAAGAAGCTGTGGTGATGGTGGCGGTTGCTGTAGTTGTGGTGTTGTTGGTGGTGGTGGTATAGTCTTCTCTCTCCTCCTGGTCTGAAGTGTAGGTTCCTTGCTTTGTGCTCGAGGGAAGCAGATTGGCCGGGTTCCTGCCAGGCGAAGATGAAAAGGAACGTGAGCTTTGAGGGGGATGATATCTTGGTGAGCGGTCAGTTATTATTAGACAAAAGCCTCATTTAAGATACATGAAAGGATGCTGGCTGGTTCAGGCTGTGAGGGTGCGGGGAAAGGCGAGCAGATGCGCTGTATTATTGTGTATGTGTGTGTCTGTATATATGTATATTTGTATGTATGTATATGTGTATTGAGTGCGTGTGTGTAGGTGTTCATGTTAGCTTCCTATTAACGTGAATAGTTATATCCTTGAGTACCATGATGCGTTTCCATATTGATTTTGCATACTATTTGATGAATTGATACAGCTTTAGGAACTTATGAAAGGGATTAAAATAGTGACGACTGTGTCTATTAATCTTCTGACCTCCATAGACCCTTCCTGATGTTAATAAGGTAGTCTAATCACAATGTCCCAATATTGAATGAGTTTAGGCGGTTGACTTCAGAGTTCGACATTAAGCAGTATGACCCTTTTGCCTTAATATCTGTTTTTATGTAATAGTATTCTGGCCAAGGCAACAAAAACGAGGCGAAGAAAAAAAACTCATGAAAAGTGCCAGTCACAAAAGAAAAATGTCCCGAAAAGAATATCCCAAATAACGTGCAGAGCTGGTGTAATTTCATACTGCTTGCAAAACACAACCATGATAAGACTTCAGGATGATAAGAGAGCAATGATTAATGAATAGACACATAATCTTTTGAGAGCTGCCTATTGCAATTTACTATTACTCCTTGTGTAGTGGGAGGCTGGCCAAAAGATTAAAAATAATATAGAAAAAAAAACCGCTTTTGAAGGAGACACGTAGAAGAAGATCGGAGAGAAAGGTTGACGGCATGCTATTGTTTATCATGTCATTACCTTCCATCTGTACTTGGATTCCTAGAAAATAAAACCATGACACTTGCACCATCAATAGAGTGACCCGAGACGTTTTTTACTGATAAAGAGCAAAGAACAAGCCTGCAGTCGTAACACAAAACACTTCACAAAAAAATCCTAACTGCTCTCTTACTCCATCTGTCCTTAGTTATGTCTTCCAAAGTTATTATCTCAACCTGCACAAGACCAGTTCATTAAGTGTAGAGCAGTCCAATGGTTACACCTGAGGCGCTGAGGATAGCAAGACAAGAACCTCTGCACGTCACAACACACTTAAACACTCTCAAGAGGAAGAAAAGTGATTCGATTATAAAAAGGAAAAAAAAATATATGTGCATGGTGAACAACTTAGTCATATGGTAAATCTGAAAGGATGATGAAGAAAAAAAAGGTGGTTTCAAAAGTTTCGTAATTTTGCATATTCATTCATGTTATTTTCTGACTGGCATAATAAGTTTTTTTTTCTTTTAGTATATTTTCTAGTCATGTTTAGAATCTCCCTTATATATAAAAAATAGAAATGATAATGATAATCGGACCTAAACACTTTCAATGGGAAGGTTTTAGGAAACATCTTGTAAAATTAGATGATAATTTTGTATAATTCTCCTTTTGGAACTGGTGTCTTTAATGGGTCTTCTTTTTTTTTTTTTTGTCACCTTTGGACAGAATCCTTCTCATAAAACAAAAAACAAAAAATAAGTAATAATGATAACAATAATCTGACCTATAAATAATTTCTAGAGGCAATAGATATCAAGACACCTCTCATAAACTTGGATATACTTTTTGGGTAATTGTCTTTTCGGAACCGGCATAGTGAGTGGATTTTTTTTTTCTTTCGTGTTTGGCTAAAACTATTCTTACACAAAAAGGTGATGATATTGTAAAGACTGCACGCCACTGTCCACTTAGAACATGTGGCCTGACGTGGCGTTTGCAAACCTTTCATTAGTGATTCAGTGCCTGTCACACCTGAACACCTCGCGCTCATTAAATAATAATTCTGCCTTGCCACTGAATGGTAACTGATAAGGGTTTTAACATAAACTTTATCACTCAATAATACTCGAAGATAATTACTGAAAGTAGAGCTGAGGAAAAGTGACACATGCTTATTATAGCTCGGCGTAATGTTATCGAGGCTTCCATCACGTGTTCTGCAGCCGTGAAGGCTCAACACTGTACGGGAAGCAAATAAAATCCATGAATGTAATATGAATAGCTGATAGAAAACTAAAACCCAACACTGTTTTATTTCGTGTTTATTTGTTTCTTACATTACTTTGACAACGTGAGCTGCATCACTGAAGCCTCAAGTCTGTCTTGATTTAATGTTTTTGTAAACGTAATTCAAATAATCCTTGGAAGGTTTGAACTTGCCAATCTCTTGTTTAATCTTCATTGCATTGTGAACCAACATTCTATATTCAATTTTCCACGTCCGCAACAACTCTCTCTTGAATCATTCACGACAAGAAAGCAACAGTAGCCGATATATATATATATATATATATATATATATATATATATATATATATATATATATATATATATATATATATATATATATATATATATATATATATATATATATATATATATATATATATATATATATATATATATATATATATATATAAACAATGGCTGATATACAGCGGTGGTCAGAAGTCTTGTAACCTTCTACAATAATTTTTACTGTGTTAATGTTTTTTTTTTCATGATCTAAAGTTCCCTAATATGACAATCTCCTTAAAAGATCTTGGCAACTGATAAATTTTCCCCAGATTAAATTAATAGATTAAAGTAAAAAAAGTCAACAGTGGAAATGAATGCAAAGGAGTGCTCGACTTATAACTATGACTGTACTTGTTACGCATTATTAACAATGGTCTCACATTTCACATCACAAATCTATGCACCTCAGCCAGTACAGTAGAGAAATATTTACCTTGATGGTGATGATAAATCTGTTCGATGAATGCGTACTTTAGAAAACAAAGGGGTAATAAACTGTGATTTTCTAACTCAGAAAATGTAAGAATAACTGTATTTTCCTTCCCTGTGCGTGTTCATGCAATGCCAAATGTTATATGGTGTACTACAAACAGAAACATCACCACAATAGTACCACTGTCTCTTCCCAAACAATGTGTCCCCCGCTTTGTTGCAAGCTGGACATGACAGAGGAAAGTCGCAAGTCTGGGAAGGAGAGTGGCTGGAACGCCGGGATTTGAAGAGCCAAGTTGTGTGGCTTACCATGTCAACATCTGTTACTGACCTCACTGGCTGATTGTCGCCGCTCTGTGCGTGTGTGCATGACTCCTGCTCTTTGTGGACTCCTTGTGGACTGCTTGCCTCTGTGATAGTTATCTGCTAAGTTGTGAACATGGCTGCCGCTGGTAAACACCTCGCTAAGTGTTTGGCTCAAGAGTCCCGCCTGCTTTCGTCCTTCACCATAAGTTTTGCCGGACTGACTGCATCTTTAATATTCACTCCGATCAGATCCTCGAGGACATCTTCGCTATTGTTATCTTCGTCACAGTTGTCATATTGTTGACTGTGTGTGTCCATGTCATCATTCATCTTGTTCTTATAAGCAAGTAATGCGGAGGTCTTAGTCAGTGTGCTGTGTGGTGAGGCTGATACCGAATGATAGGTTTCATATTTCCCAGCGCCAAGACTCTAATTTCAAGAGTTTCTTAGGAAAATACTTAATGAGGGTCCTTGGAACTGTCACCTGTGTTCAGTAGACTCCTGGTTTAACAACAAAGCTAATAACAGTAACATGCATAGTTTATAGACGAGAAGGTAAATACACTAATAATGTGATACTGATAAACATATTGTATCAGTTCCAATCTACGAGTATAAGCTTCATCTTTCTTCTTATCAGCTTGTTAGAATGTCTACTTGTATATGCTCCTGTTGTTAGTTTCGCAGTTGTCCAGTGATCATTATTGTAGTCATTATCTTCATTGTCATCATCTCCTTCGTTCTGTCCATCATACTTTTTTTCTCTTTCTTCTTCTTGTGTTATTTTTATTATTATTATTATTATTATTATTATTATTATTATTATTATTATTATTATTATTATTATTATTATTATCATTATTATTTTCATTAGTATTATTTTATTGTTATTATTATTATTATTATTATTATTATTATTATTATTATTATTATTATTATTATTATTATTATTATTATTAATGTTATTGTTATTAGTAATAGTAGTAGTAGTAGTAGTAGTAGTAGTATCATTATTATCATCTGTTATTGCTGGACTGATCTTTATCAACATATATCAGTCTACAAGATCCATTGACATATTTATCTACATGTTGAAATTGTTTACTCGTACATGTTGTTGTTGACATCTTTGTTGTTGCTCAGTCATCGTTACAGTCATCTTCATTATCAACGTCATTTTTTCTTCTTTCTTTTTTGTCTTTTTCTTCTTTTTTTGGGGTTTGAGTCTTCTTCTTCTTCTTCTTCTTCTTCTTCTTTTTCATCATCATCATCATCATCATCATCATCATCATCATCATCATCATCATCATCTTCTTCTTCTTCTTCTTCTTCTTTTTCATCATCATCATCATCGTCTTCTTCTTCTTCTTCTTCTTCATCATCATCATCATCATCATCATCATCATCATCATCATCATTATCATCATCATCATCATCATCATCATCATCATCATCATCGTCTTCTTCTTCTTCTTCTTCTTCTTCTTTGCCTCCGTCATTGTACTTTTCTGTGTAGGATTTCACGTCTTCATCGTCATTGTGATCTTATTCAAGTCCATTCATCATCGTCGTCGTTCTCCTCCACCTCCTTCTCCTCCTCCTCCTCCTCCTCCGTTCCCACCTACATATGTCGCGTCCAGACCAATGGCTCATGTATCCTAAATATCAAAGTGTCACCAGGAACCTTCTCACATCCAACACCTCCTCCCAGGCTGTCACGCTTCCTTTAGGCCCGGGGCGGTTGTGAGGGATGACCTGGCTACTTCACCTCTAGTCCTCCCTCGCTTTATGTAATCCATCGGTCCTGTTGTCGTGAGATGCTTTCATAATGTCGCCCACTATTTGCTCCGTGTTTTTCGTATTCTAATTTTGTGTTTGGGGGTTACCGAATTTGCTTGTGTAAATGATGCTGACCAAGAAATATAGATAGGAAAGTTTGTGAAAGATATAAAGATGAATAAAAAAAGTGTGTTTGTGTGTGTGTGTGTGTGTGTGTTTTAAGTGTTAACACTCTCTCTCTCTCTCTCTCTCTCTCTCTCTCTCTCTCTCTCTCTCTCTCTCTCTCTCTCTCTCTCTCTCTCTCTCTCTCTCTCTGGCATGCCCTTCATCACTCACGTTCATCTTCATTGCACTATTGTTTCAACCTGTGCAGTCATCATCGGTCACTGTGCGTTACCCTTGATTATCGCCTCATATTACCGTTCTGGCCTCTCTCTCTCTCTCTCTCTCTCTCTCTCTCTCTCTCTCTCTCTCTCTCTCTCTCTCTCACCGCGGCAGTGTCCAGCGCGGCACGAACGTCAGTGAATCAGTCAGGCTCCAAAAGTGTCCTTCATTCCCTCCTCCTCCTCCATCGCATCCATCGTCCGTCGCGCCCCTCGCTGGCTGCCTCTGCTCCTCGATACGCTGCCTGTCTGTGATTGCCCGTGCCTTGCTCCTCCGCGCGCTGCTCCTCTCCTCCCCTCGTTTTATCTCTCGCCCTCTCGCCCATGAAGTTACTCATTCCGCTTATCCTTTACCCGGTCGAGTTTAGGGAATCGCGCCGCCGTTTGCTTCCCTCGTTAAAGCAGTTCTGTCCTTTCACAACGACTTGCAGTTTCCTTAGATTCTCTTCCTTCCCTCGAGTTAAACGGCAAGTGTGTCTATTCTGGTTATCCTTCCCGCGACTCATGTTTGCCTCGCGCCTCGTCTTGTGTTATTCTTGGGGCCTTTGGTGTGGCGTCTCCCGGCTGTATGATTTTCCTTGGTTCTTCGTGCACCCTCTTCACGTTTATACTGGTATCATTATTATTATTGTCTCTCTATACCTAGCGCGTCCCTCACTCTGCTGATAGTAATGGTAGGAAGGTCTTGGTCTCTTTGTCTGTGTTGTGTTGTGTATTGGATGTGCAGGGCGAGTTTAACACGTGGCGGGCGCTGTGTTGTGTAATCTTGTAATAATTCAGTAGCGTGTTTCGGGGAAATTGTTTGAAGCTTATAATAAGTTCCGTTTTCTCTCTCTTGTCGCATACACTGTTTATCTCTCGACTTCCTCCTCGCTGTATATATCCCTTGTGTCTCACCAGCTCTCCTGTCCCCAATACTCTCTCTCTCTCTCTCTCTCTCTCTCTCTCTCTCTCTCTCTCTCTCTCTCTTCTACTCCGACCGGCCGTCTCCTCCCTGCCCTCCTCCAGGCCTCGTCAACACACGCCAGAACAAACACACACAGTCTAAGGTGATGATATCAGCAGTGTTAATTGGCCCTTCCGACCTGGCCCACCGAATTCCTCCCATTCTGTATCTTAGCGGCGTCCTGCCTTGGGGCGTTCTTAATGAGGCCCGACGGGAAGCCCAAGTCGCGGCCACGCCAGGAAACCTCCACATCTGTTTGTCTTGGGTGTGTGTGTACGTACTTGAGAGTGCACATTAGTGTACATGCGTGAGTGTGTTGTACGTGGTTTGCTTTAATCTATGTAGGAAAAAGTAAATTGGTGATGCAGTTTAGGCTTTAGTTAAGTCCGTGTTGTGAAGAGTCAGTGGGTGAGGGTGTTGGGAAGGATGAGGTGCTGTAAGACAGGCGAGGCAAGGCGAGGCGAGGCGAGGTGAGGCGAGGCGGGGCGAGGCGAGGTGAGGCGAGGCGGGGCCCTTCGTGTTGCTCAGCCTCTCTCCGGACTGACACAAACGAAGCGGCGAGTAATAACTTCACACTGCGAGGAATGTTAATCACGTCGATACATCAGAGTTCCCGGATCGCCTGTTAATGATCATATCAAAGCCGGGAACATATCACCCGCTTGATCGATCGCCGCTCCTTTTTTGGCCGCGTATTTATTTATCACTGTTTTAGTGCGTCTGTGGCGGCTGGCTCGGCTCGCCTTCGCTTCCCCGTGTCCTCCCTCGTCCGCCGCCTGCTCCTTTTTCTTCTTCCTCTTCATTCTTCTCCTTCTCTTCATTGTTTGTTTGCCCGAGCTCCTGTTTGTCCAGCGAGGGACTTTTGCCTCCTATCTTGATGATTTTCACGAGGAGTTCGAAGAATCGCACCCAATTAGTGGCCATGGTCGTCATTAATTTGCACCCCTCGCACACTTCATAGCTGCTAATTTAATGCGCCACAGCCCATGCTTACAGGTGCCTATTAATTATTAGCTAAAACAGGTGTTGCGAGAACAACAGCTGCTGAGAGGCGAGGTGTGTGGAATGTGACTCCCAACACCACTCTTGGCTCGCCTATCCTCCTCGCCGCTTCATTTATCGGTTCATGTAAGATTTAGCGGCGGGCCTCGAGTGTGAGTACGTGCGTCGCTATCAATGGGAGTGAATTATACAGGAAGGGGAACAACCTGTCATAGGGAACCGCCGGGTAAGTGAACGCGCAGACAGACACGGCAGCTGCTAACTCGAGTAATATATTCAAAAAGGTCCTCCATACATCAGCGGGGCGGGCGATGGTGGCAAGGCAGCAAATATCCGCTACTTGGCCAGACTGCAACGTCCGCCTTGACAAAACCAGTGCCGACAAACACTCCTCTCTGCCCCAGACAAGCATAGAGGGAGAAAAGGAGAGGGAGTAAAGGAGGGAGAGAGGGGCGAGGGAGGCAAGCCGATAAAGACGCAGGTGTAGGAGGAACGTAAACACAGCGGAAAAGTTCAGTCTACAACTTAACTTGCTCAAAATGTGAAGCAAATTATGAGTGCACGTATGGAACCGCAGGACGAAAAATCCAGTTCACCCCCAGCCAGACTTTGGAGCAGAGAGCGTGAAAAACGGCAACGCTCCAGATCTGGCCGCTGATTGGTCCGTTTCGCTCCTCGCTTCGATCGCCTCAGCCAACCAACGCCAGACAGAAGCACCTGGAGATTGTAAACATTGTGGATCGTGACGTCACTGTGTTGTGGCTTCATAAGCCTCTCTATCTGCGGTAATTATTGCTATTTTTGTTGTTTGAGAGATGACTTGAAGACTGACTTGGCTTCCGGGATGTGTTGTGAGTATGGCGTCTGATATTCCTACCTTGATGCAAAATTCCTAAGTGAGCTGTGGTGGTGGCGAGCCTGGTCTGGCGAGGGAAATATTCAAGGCAGGAGATCAAGGCGCCCCGTCGAGAGAGTCTGCACGGCCATAAGGTGGCACACATTGCCTACTAGTCCGTCAGGAAGAGAGGCGTCCGGGGGAGGCTCCGTGCGCGTTGCTAGGAGACGCAGAGAGAAAGAGGGAGAGCAGTGCCGGAGGCAGCGAGGGGACCGGGAGAAGGGTTGGCTCGAGGCGCTAGGAGGCAGGAGGAGGAGAGAGGGGGTGGCCGCGGAAGAGAGGGAAGAAGCCCTTGAAAGAGGAAGAAGAGATGGAAACAGTGGAGGGGCAGGCGGCGGAGGGGGCACAGGACAAATATGGCCACCCGGCAGACAGCATGAGGGACGATATGCGTCTTGCCGAGTGATTAATGGAACTCACGACGGGAATTTTTCCTTCCGAGTCAAGGTTTTTCCAGACACGATTTCCAAAATGTCCCTCCTTAAAACTTGTTATTTTTCTTGAGAGTATTGTTGTGAATTTGAAAAATGTTTCAGGATATCAGATGTATATGGAAATGGAAGCGGTCTTATCTGAAAAGGAAAAATGCTGTCCCGGTATCATCTTGTTGGGTGAAGCGCGACTCTCTGCCCTGGATGTCTCCATCCTCCACTTTTAGGGACGCGTGTGTCGTGGGGCCTGTGTCGCGGGGCTGCCGAAGGGGCGTGATGGCTCGCAGGGGACGCACGCTGCTCTTTGATTCTTAATGGAAAACACACATGCCAATTCTTTTGTAATAGTTTAAGGCTGCTCAAATAAACGAAACGTGTATAATATTTGGAATGCACCTTTATTCCACCATTGGCAGCAGGGCGCAGGGAGTAATGGCACTCAGTGTGGAGGGCGAGCAGGAACTGCCGCAAGCACAGCACGGGAACTGGGGGCTCATCATAATGTCACCACCCTTGTGTGCATATCCAGTGTCAACGTGTTTGGCAGTGGTCTGTTCACCACTCAGCTATGCAGGCCTGTAGTCCCACCGGGGTTTCTCGTCGTGTAGGACAACCAGCACTGATTATATGTTATGAATGTGAACCAATTCTTCTCATATACTCTAGAAAATGAAATACATTTTATGAAACGATCTACAATTAATGGTATAAAATCTGAATACTTGAATCAAATAGGAAAGCATCTCTTCCAGATATCTAGTACTGATCAACCCAATTAAAAAGATCTTGCTCTTCCCGCCGTCCCTGGTGTGTGACGGCGTTACGTCCCTGCCTGCCGTGACGTGCCTCAACCTCGTCTTGGGAGGCAGCCCACCACTACAATACACACTGCCACCACCGAGGCGCCAACACCTCGCAACGGGGCTGGTGTTTAGCACGGCGGCTCCACGACCACTATTCACTGATTACTACCAATTACTGACACTGCGAATGTATGCGGTTGTTGTTATTGTTGTTGTTGTTATTATTGTCAATGTTATTTTGTTGTTGTTATTATTGTGGCTTATATTATTCCACATCTTACCACCTTTTGGATCATTGTTATTATCATATTCCATTAAAAAATAATATATTCTTTTTATACATTTCATCCACAGTTCTTAATCAACAACGACACACTACACAACTATCATTAAGCTCACAAGAGAACAACAGCCCCTTTACACAGCCTCCTAGTTATCCTGATCATCTAATCTTCACTGTGTGTTCACGTACCTCTCCCTTTCTCTCCCCTTGTTCCTCGTGCCTAATTGTTGAGGCTTTGCTCTGGCCGGCCCTTCCTTCCCGCTACCTCAGCACTATATACCTACTCCCGCCTTACTCTCATCCAGGCCTCCCTCACAAGCTTACGTCCTCTCATCATTCTTCCCTGTTTCCATATGTATTATTTTTGCCTCTCACGTACATACGATTTTTTTCCGTTTGTTATTACTCTGATCGTATGCTCCTCTCTCTCTCTCTCTCTCTCTCTCTCTCTCTCTCTCTCTCTCTCTCTCTCTCTCTCTCTCTCTCTCTCTCTCTCCCTTATCCCCCGGGCTCCCTCTCCTGCTCTCTTTATCTCTGCCACTTCATCTCTGCCTCGGTCCCTCCTTTAAAGCTGATGCTGTGTAAGGGTCAGCCTCTCCTCTATCTCCCGCCGCTGCCTGGATGCTGCTGCTGCTGCTGCTTCCACCCTGCCGGACCAGATATTGAAGGCACAATAACGTATGCTAATTTCATAATGCCTAGGTGTTGTAAGAGACAGTGAGAGAAAAAGAGTTATGTTGAATGTGCATGTAGTGTTTTGCTTAGTTTTATTCTCTTATTGATAGTCTTGCTCCACTTGCTCTGGTTTATTTGGCACCCAGTGTGAACATTTTACCTTCCTTCCTTCCTTCCTTCCTTCCTTCCTTCTTATCGGTATCTATCTGCGTATCTGCTCCCTAGATCACGTCCCCACCTCACTCGTGCTCGTAAATCTGTATTATAATGGTTAGTGTGTGTTTGTTCATCCCTTGAAAGTAGGGTGCGTGTGTTTGTGTGTGTGTGTGTGTGTGTGTGTGTGTGTGTGTGTGTGTGTGTGTGTGTGTGTGTGTGTGTGTGTGTGTGTGTGTGTGTGTTTACTGTAATGTTCGTGTTTGTTTTTCGCTGACACACCTATTTTTTTTCTAATTTTCCTCAATCATTTGTATATAACATTTTTTATTACCCTTATATATGTAATTTTTTTTATGTCTTATTGTGTTGTTTGGCTGGCAAAACTGGGGACTTTCTCTGTCGTGCTATTCATTACCTACATTATCAACATTTTCCTCTTATTTTTATACTTGCATGTCTTTCATTGTGTTATTTTTATATCTACAACAAGGGAACACGATAATTCTTCCCTTTGTTTAAGAATACTATCTAATATTTTCTCTTTTACGTATATTTCCATGTCTCTCATTGCACGCTACCTTACAGTCATAATGGAGACACTTTCTCTTTGGCTTCATGAATTATTATTGCTCAGTCTTTGTCGGGAGTTCCCAGACAAAGCGAGCCATTTCAAGGAACTCAGCCAACACGCAACTCAGCTAAGGCCACTTAGCGCAGTGCAGGCTGTTCCGTTCCCCTCCCGGAGCACCTCAGGCTTGCTAGTGTGTTGAGCTTCAGGTGTTTGTATTGCCTCGCTGCTCTTTAAGTCAAGTTACATGTTCCAAAAATGTATAAGTAACACACACAAGCGCGCGCACACACACACACACACACACACACACACACACACACACACACACACACACACACACACACACACACACACACACACACACACACACACACACACACACACACACACACACACACACACACACACACACACACACACACACACATACTCTCTCTTACTATAATATATTTATAAATTAATATAATTTGTACGTCAATACCTTAATCTATCTTACATGTGTTTGTCTATTGGTGTACATGTCTACCTATCTGTCTCTCTATCTACATCAGTACTTCATCCATGTATATATGTAGCTACTTATCTGTCTGTATTCATCCATTTTCAACTTGTCAAGGAGTCTAGCCAAGGACACAAAATTGATAAGAAATATCTCTACTTTCCTTTCCTAAAAGAGTAAAGAAAAAAAAAGTAAGAGAAGAGTCGTAAAACACACACACACACACACACACACACACACACACACACACACACACACACACACAAACACACACAAACAAACATATACCCCTTTTTTTCACAACTCCTTAACGTACACATATCATTTCACCTTCTTTGCTTCTTTTATCAAACAAACTGCAGCCGTCACAACCTCACCCTCTTTCCATCCTCCTACACTTCTATCCCTTTCTTTCCTCCTCGGCCTTCTCTACACCTCTACACCCTCCTCTACCTCCTCTCTATACCTCCCTATTGCCATCTCTACTTCTCCACACTCTCCACACCCAAACACAAGGCTGATGTGTCCCTCTGAGCCACATTTACACTGCTCAGTAATCTTTTCCCCCTCGCTAGCACCAGCAGCAGCAGTCACTCCCTTGCTCCGTCCCAGAGTTGCCAGGTCGGGCTGGAAAACATAAGCGGGCGACAGCGTTCCCAATTCCTGATTCCCAAGATGGCGGCGGTCGATAAGATTTCCACGATGAGCGCCAGTAAGAGAGAGAGAGAGAGAGAGAGAGAGAGAGAGAGAGAGAGAGAGAGAGAGAGTGGTTGGGTGGGTGGGTGGGGGCGGATGGAGGAAAGGGAGGAAAGGCTGGAGAGAGAGAGAGAGAGAGAGAGAGAGAGAGAGAGAGAGAGAGAGAGAGAGAGAGAGAGAGAGAGAGAGAGAGAGAGAGAGAGAGAGAGGGGCAGAGGAACAACGACTCGACGGAGAAGAGGACTGGAAAGAGAGAGAGAGAGAGAGAGAGAGAGAGAGAGAGAGAGAGAGAGAGAGAGAGAGAGAGAGAGAGAGAGAGAGAGAGAGACGGATGGGGGGGATGGCTTGAGGGGAAAGAGGCAGTGAGGGGAGCGGGAAGACGGGAGGGAAGGGTCGAGAGGAGAGAGGATGGAGATGAAGCTTGGGAGAGGAGGAGGAGGAGGAGGAGGAAGAGGAGGGAGAGAATAAGGAGAAACTGAGGGAGAAGGAAAGGAGACAGAATATAAGAAGAAAAAAAAACACACAAAAAGATAGAATAAGAAGAAGAATAGGACCAGGACACAATGAACGAAGCTGGAAGGAAAGAGAGAAAGAAGGAAAATTGGACTGACGAAGAAAAAAAAAGAAAAAAAGTAAGAAGTCAAAGAGAAAAGTTGATAAAATGTAAGAAAAAAAGAAAAGTACCGAAAAATCGAAATTACATAAAAAAACACAAAAGAAATGTAGGAAAAAAAGGAAGCAAACGAAATAAAAGAGAGAGAGAGAGAGAGAGAGAGAGAAGTGAAATAAAGAGAAAGAGAGAAAGAAAGACACACAATATAAAGTAAGATAAGCAAACAGGAAGCAGAGGAAATGAAGGCAATGCTTTTGTAAAATCAAGGAAACAAAAAAATAGAAAAAAAAGAAAACAAGAAAAATAACATTGAAAAAAAATAGATAAACGACAAACAAAAAAACAGAGAGAGAGAGAGAGAGAGAGAGAGAGAGAGAGAGAGAGAGAGAGAGAAAGAGAGATAACATCAGCATCGTCTATATCTACAACCTCGCCTGTGCCTCTGTGATAAGAGATTAAGCACGATAGTTGGGCCGCGTCGATATTACGGAGACGGGGACCTAGGGAGGGGACCACTCAGGGACTCACCCGGGACACAGGGAAGGACTGCGGGTACTGAGGTGGAGGAGGTGGAGGAGACGAGGGGAAGGAAGGAAGGAAGGAAGGAAGGAGAGGGTCTTGGAGGAGCTGAAGGGAAGGGAGGTAGGAGAGAGAGAGAAGGCAAGGGAGAGGGAGAGGAGATGAATGACGGTAGGACGAGGAGACGAGATGAACTGGAAAGACTGCAATAGCTTCAGAGGACGTGGTAAATTAGTATCTTAACGTGAATGATGCTGGAAATATACGTAGGTTGGTGGGTGGGTGGGTAGGTTGTGTGTGTGTGTGTGTGTGTGTGTGTGTGTGTGTGTGTGTGTTTCCTTTTTTTCTTATTTTGTATCTCTCTCTCTCTCTCTCTCTCTCTCTCTCTCTCTCTCTCTCTCTCTCTCTCTCTCTCTCTCTCTCTCGTCATCTGTAGATTTTGCATTATATTTTCCTCATTTATGTTAGCAATCAATTAGTTTCACTTTTTTTTCTGTTTGGTAGTTTTTCTGTTATTTTCTCTTTCCCCATCACTGACCTGTTTCTTTCTTTCTTTTTCTTTGTTCTGTCTATATTTCTACTTTCATAATTATCAAAAGTTTTCCTCATTTATTTTAACAATCATTTAGTTTCATCTTTTTTTTATCTATTTGGTTATTTTCCTTTTATTTTCTCTTTCCTTTTCGCTCATTTGTTCCTTTCTTTCTTTTTCTTTGTTTTGTCTTTCTCTCCTATCATAATTATCAATATGTCTTCCTGTACCTCGTGTTTCTTGTATTTAAAGTTGTGTCTGATACTTTGTTCATGTGTACGTTATGTATAAGCCGTGATTAGGAAACTGTTTCTTCAATTATTAAAGACGATTGGATGCCTTGTGTAAAGTCTCCCTGATAATCCTCCAGCCTCACTTGTACCGTGTTTAGTAGTTCTCTTATTATCTTTTTTTTTTTTTTTTTACCATGTCCTTTATGCCCTTTAGTACCGTGACGCGTTTTCATATTCATTTTAATTTCATTCTTATCATTTAGTGGTTTTATACAGCTCCACAAACTTATGTGGGGATTAGAATAGTGTCGACTCTGGCCATTAATCTTCTGACCTCCATAGACCCTTCCTAATGTCAATAAAATCGTCTAATCATACCCAAAACTCAGGGTAAAAATGCATCCCTTTACTGAAGAAGTTAGCTGAAGATCTCGTAAATCCTGATCAGAAGACTAGAGGCGTTGTCCTGAAACGCTTTGGGCTCATACCTGGACAGTTATCAGAGACCACAGTGATGATTAGTCGGGTTTCTACTGGTGTGTTTGTCAGTGGTGGGGCATGGTCACTGTTATGCTAACGCTAGAACCATGAAACCTTTAATTTCTTCTGAGTGTGATGTGTTATTGAAGTTTTCGGTGAATGACTGCCCTCGATAATGGATCTTGTATTTGTTGCATAATTGTGTTGACTGCAGTGGTGAAAGAAAGGATGAATAAACCAGGTTACAGAAGATATTATTGATATATTTACAATTTAAATCTTCCGTTGCTGCTGCTAATAATATTAATAGTAATAATAATGATAATGATAATAATGACAATAGTAATAATGATAATGGTTATAATAATAACAATAATAATCATACTACTACTACTACTACTACTACTACTACTACTACTACTACTACTACTACTACTACTACTACTACTACTACTACTACTACTACTACTACTACTACTACTACTACTACTAATAATAATAATAATAATAATAATAATAATAACAATAGTAATAATCATAATAATAATAACAACAATAATAACAATAATAATCCATCTCTGTATGCGCAGGTGGAGTTTCCCCTTTAAGGTGAGTAAGTATGAGGGGACTCATCTCATTGTAGTAATCTTGATGCACGGGAGGAAGTTTCCTTCACTTCACTACGTTCTTTTTAGTGTTTCTACGGTGCACGGGAAACTCTTACAATCTTCCTCCAATCCTGTTGAGCACTGATGATAATAAAAGTAATGGTAACACCTTCTTAATGTAATTGTTTGTATATGTTTCTCTGTATCTCTGGTGCATGTTTAACACTATATATAAGCAAAGAAATGTGTGTGTGTGTGTGTGTGTGTGTGTGTGTGTGTGTGTGTGTGTGGCGGCAGTGGTGGCGTGTGGGGGGCGGTGTGGCAAGGCCAGACCTCAACAGCTGATCAATATGTGATACGAGATAGCACACAAACCCACACCTCTCACTCGCCTCTCGCCGCGGCCCGAGCCTCCAAGGGGCTTCCTGCACCCTGCCGGAGGATCGCCCACAAAGACCTGGAGAGCTGAGGAAGGAAGAGAGAATCTGTCCAAATGTGTCAGAAACTCTTGTGCAACAGAAAACTGACCTATTGATCACCACACTCTTATTTCCACAGCGGCCACGTGTTGTCTGACCCGCTGCATCATGGCAGTTGTCCCGACACACAGACAGTCGGTGTTTGGTTGGTGGTGGTCCTCAGCCAGCTGTTTGGAGCCTTAATGAGGTTAATGACCCTCCTGCCTTATCTCTACTGCTACGATTGCTTTCCCTGCCGCTCTCAGCGTTATATTGTTTACTTTCTTCGCTGTACACGCGTCTTTTTTATCTTTCCCTTAGCACTAAAGGATTATGTAAACCCGTGTTGATTCTGCTGACTATGAGACTCTGATCAGATTTTAGGAATATCTCCACTACGATTGTTGGTTTTATGTGCCTCTCGGTTCGAGTGAAACGTATGAAGGATGTGTGCAAGAGGCAACAGCAATGATTCCTGTAGCTAATGTATTTTCTTATATGTAAGCAAGACATATGAAGTGAAATTAAGTAAAACAAATCGATTAGAAAGTTGCTCCGGAAAAAAAAAAAATCGATTACAGTGCTGCTCGAAAAAAAAAAAAAAGATTGGGGAGGAACCAAAAGAGTGAGCCGATTTAGTTAAAAATTAGTATTAATATTTGTGTTGTGAAATATCCATACACCGCATCAGTAGGACAGAAGAGAGCATCGTGATATTATCGAAGGGTTTATTGTTTACTTGATATTGTCCCTTGAATATTGGTGATTCTTTGCGTGAGAACACCTTCAGTCGCATTACAAGGCTTTCAAATCCCCGCGCGTCTCGTAACTGGCCCGAAGCAACGAACCGATTCACTTACGTAGATTCAAGAGGGAAGTCAACATTCTCTTAAAACCATACATTCTGTGAAGGACCCTTAACAGAAGGCACAATTTCACCATCGTGGATTCATATTCTTGCATGTCATGTCAGGTTGTTGATAGTTGTTAGTGTGGCAGAGTCAGGCGCTCCGTTTCACCACCAAGTTTAAAACTGTTCATCGTCTCGGCGTGTTGACGTTACAACTTCCCCGAAACATTGGAGTTACATGCGGCCTTCTTTTCTTATCCGATGTGTTCACATTCATAAAGTAACACAGATCATTACAATACCGTGCACGTGAATGATGAAAATATTCTTAATTTGAATTCTTTATCACAAAACTGTATTACATTTGATGAAAGGGAGCATTGATAACTAATGAAGTCGTTGTCAAGATCATGCAATCTGAGACGTATTTGATGACGCACAAAGCCTAGTGGCGTGTCTCTTCTGTGCGTGCTAGTGTATCTGCTTTTGCCTTAAACTTTTTCATTTTTTTTTCGTGCTCTTATCATATCACCATCTTTCCTGATGGTGAGATGTGAGCTGCACTTGTACTCACATCCCTGAGTTGTACGGTTTGCTGCCGCTAGCGTGACAAGTAAGTGTTTGGTGAGGAATGTAGAGGTGGAGGCGGTAGTAATGGCCGCGTGCTGCCGGACGGGATGAGACAGGCCGTCAAAGTGGCTGGTATTGAATGCAATCTTACATTTTTATTTCTTTAATTGTATGAAGTGAATGTATTTAACAACTCTTTTTCTATGATTTGGTTGTTTTTGGTGTTGTTTGTCACTGCTACATATAGACACTGGTAATCGTGAACATTTTCATAACAAGGCATCATTATCAGGAATAATATAATTTTTTTCTTTCTGCGTTATTCAGCAACAACGCCTCTTTCTCCTATCAGCAATATTTTGAAAAGCCACGGAAATAGTAGTCACGTTCCCATGTAAGATTTTGTGAATGCTGACATATGATATTTATTAAGATGTCCCTTGAATCATAAACACACCCTTGGAGACCTTAGCGGCTTGCAGTTAACCTGTTCATAGTGAGGAACAGACGATGATTTTTTTTAGAATACAATCTACAGAGGAACTTGGGCCAAGTCAACAGTGTGAGGGCATTTATTGGTCCATCTCAGTGAAAATCGAAAGTTTATAGTTAGATATCAAACCTGAAATATTCCAGCTTTCTATTTTCCAACACACACACACACACACACACACACACACACACACACACACACACACACGTCGGGGCGTCCATCCGTGCATTGTATACCTCGCGCCTCCTGCTCCTCATCATTCGCGTCATTCATCTTGTCTTATCTCTCGCCGGCCGCCGGGTCACTCTTCTTCCAGCCTCCGGGAACCCGCGCTCCAAACGGGCCGGACCCTCCCCACACTGCGCCCTTTATATTTTATGATTTATGATTAATCGTCCTCTTGCCTCTCCATGGGGCGGGGCTGGCTGGCTGGCTGGCTGTCCGGCTCAGACTCTGCGGCTCCTCTGGTGTGGTGCCCTACCATTCTGTGTTGGAGGTTTATATGGAAGGATTTGTAGATTAATGTGATGGTGTCTGTCTGTTGCCTGTTTTTCAATGTACTTGTTTCTGTCTTGTCTATCTGCCATTTTGTATAAGAAGGGATAAGGATGAAGACAACTAAAGTAGAAAGGAAGAAGAACTCTTAAAGGTACTACTATAGTTTCGGAAGATGACAGTTTGAAAGAAGACAGAGAGAGAGAGAGAGAGAGAGAGAGAGAGAGAGAGAGAGAGAGAGAGAGAGAGAGAGAGGAAAATGGAGATGTCATAGGCAGGAAGATTAACAAAAGCAGGCACTGAGTTACGGAGTTTCTCAATGGAAAAAAGGATGAAAAGAATTCTAGATAACTTATGCAATAGAGAGGTGGAGGAGCAGAAATGAGTGTGTCTGCTTGCCTAGCTGCCTACTGGCCTGCTCTCTCTCTCTCTCTCTCTCTCTCTCTCTCTCTCTCTCTCTCTCTCTCTCTCTCTCTCTCTCATTAAGAAAAATAACTTGGAGACGATTTTGATATATAAGTGGTACAAAATCGCTACCTGCGAATACGATATTAAGTTTATATATTTGATGGACGAAGAAAAAAATTCGTACTAAATTACTAAGCACAGGCATGTTGTATTTATGTGGGAAATACAATGCATTATACGTAGTTCATAGTAGTAGTAGTAGTAGTAGTAGTAGTAGTAGTAGTAGTAGTGATAGTAGTAGTAGTAGTAGTAGTAGTAGTAGTAGTAGTAGTAGTAGTGTAATAGTAGTAATAATAGTACAAATAGTAATAGTAGTAGTAGTAGCAGCAGCAGCAGCAGCAGCAGCAGTAGTATTAGTAGTAGTGATAATAATAATAATAATAATGATAATAATAATAATAATAATAATAATAATAATAATAATAATAATAATAATAATAATAATAATAATAATAATAATAATAATAATAATAATAATAATAGTTGTTATAGTAGTAATAGTAGTAGTATTTAAAAGAAGGCTAAATACGATCATTAATGCTGTATTTAACAAGTAAGGTTACATTATACAATAAAACAAATGTCTCAATATACTGATTTTTTAAAAATTCATATATCGCTTAAAAAAAAAGAAATAGAGAATGTATATTGCATTAAATTAAATCCTACAAAGAATATCCTACAAGTCATACAAATGTCCATGCATAACTGCACACACACACACACACACACACACACACACACACACACACACACACACACACACACACACACACACACACACACACACACACACACACGAAAAGTATTAGTGGGCACGGTGCTTTTGGTGATGGTGATATCTTCAAACTATCACTCTCATCCTGAAAAAAAAAAAAATAAATAAATACTTCGTTCTCATAACTTCCACTTGATCCCGTCCTTAGGAAACAAAGCAAGACGCCCAGACGTTTGAAAATATGGAGCCACGTGTTGTTACTGTGTTAAGTGAGGTATGTGTCGGGCTGATGGCATTGGTGGTGGTAATTCTTGGAGGTTAAATGTCACTCCAGCGTGGTCGTGTCTTAGTTGGTCATCATGTTGTTGGTTCAGAGTGCTCCAGTGCTCGTTGGTAGGTAAAGAATCAAAGTTGGTGTTATCCGGTCACTTTTCCTTATTTCTTCTTCTGTTAAGTAATGAGGACCTTTATTTCTTATTTTTGGTCTATAAAGGAAGTTGAGGATTTTTTTTCTTTCATTGAGTAGTTGAGAATGGTGGATTTTTTTTTAACATGTTGATGTGTTACTCTGTACTGAAGTAAAATATTAAGTAAAAACTAATAATGAAGGAAAAAAATAAATACACTGACCTTTGTCTCTCTCTCTCTCTCTCTCTCTCTCTCTCTCTCTCTCTCTCTCTCTCTCTCTCTCTCTCTCTCTCTCTCTCTCTCTCTCTCTCTCTCTCTCTCTCTCTCTCTCTCTCTCTCTCTCTCTCTCTCTCTCTCTCTCTCTCTCTCTCTCTCTCTCTCTCTCTCTCTCTCTCTCTCTCTCTCTCTCTCTCTCTCTCTCTCTCTCTCTCTCTCTCTCTCTCTCTCTCTCTCTCTCTCTCTCTCTCTCTCTCTCCACCAGAAGCAGCACTGTATCCTCATTACCACACAACATAAAAATGCCTTACATTGTCTACCGTCGCAGTAAAGAGTGTGATAAATACTTGTATTCTGCAAACCCGCCGTGCTGAAGTGCCCCCTTGGTTTGTTTGAGTCTTGCCCGGGACGTGAAGCACAACACAACTAAGTACTTACCTCCTGATTATCTCAACCGCACATAACTCTTTGCTTTTATCGGTGAAAGGCGGAGGGAAAGTAAGTGCTAATCTGGAGTACTGATCACTCCCTCACCGATGGCTAGTTAAGAGGATACAAGCAAGGAACATGAACGCAATAAATGCCAAGAATTCGGGAGATTTGATATTACGCTGTCGATAATAGTCAGAGGAACAGGGGGTGAGGAAAAAAAGTAAAAGGAGAGCAAGACAAATTGATTATACACCGGGAGGCAAGGTCGGGGTAAGTCAAATAGCCAGGTTGCCAATTGTAGGAAGCATATAATTAACCCAGCCGAGGATTAGCGAGAAGTATAGCGGAGAGGTATAACTTTAGCGATACTTATCTTAACCCGGCTAGCTGCACCTGCCTGCCTGCCCACCTTCCTGGCACTCACTTGCTGGCCAGACTTGTCGCTAAAACACAACTCAGGCACGCATTTCTCGGAACGTGTAATGGAGGGATGGTAACTTTGGTGTCTTCAATATCCTTGCGTTGCCTTGCCTTTCTTTGCCTCTGCTTTGCCTGGTCTGCTTCCAACACTAATAGTTAGCTGTGTGTTCCCGGGAAAAGCATACAGATCCTTGTGGGTGTGTAAATGCAAACGTGTGTGGGCGGGAGGGATGAATGTGGGAGACCTTGCTAGAGAGAGATACAGAGATAGAAAGGGAGGTTTTAATCAGGGAAGAAAACACACGGGAAGAAATTTAGATTCATTTACATATTTATATACTTAAATCATCAGTGGTTTGACGCATTTCCATATTTATTCTGCTTACTATTTGGTAATTTCATACAGCTTCAAAAATTCATGTTTGGTATTAAAATAGTGACGACTCTGGCCATTAATCTTCTGACTTCCTTAGACCCACCCTAATGTAAATAAAATCGTCTAATCACAAGCAAAACTCTTGGTAAAAATGCTTCCCGATATTGAAGGTGTTAATCACTTACTTGTCAACCTATATATCGATTTTTTTTTGCTAGTAAGTTTACTAGTTGTCTGATCTGTTATTAGTGGTGAGGTAGTAGTGGTTAGTAATTAACAGGTGGTTGGAGGAGCAGTGAACAGAACAATGAAAAAGATGAACCTCACATATAATTGATCAATTATTACCGGACAGGTCGATGTAACTCTTATAGGTAGTGCTCATAGAGTGTACGTAGTGTGCCGGTGTAGTGAGTGGAGGGATGCGGGTGTAGTGAGTGGAGGGTTTGGCTGCGGTTTATATCTGACGGGCGATGCTGCAGGCGAGGTGAGGTGAGGTGAGGTGAGGCGAGGTTGGGTGAGGCGTGTGGTGGTCTGTGGTCTTGTAGAGTTATGAGAAGTTATTCACAGTCACAGCCTAACTTCTTGCTCTTCAAAATTTTGTCAAGCTGATATACAAAGTAATTATGTAAGCAAAAGCTGTGTTTGCTTTTTCCAAGAATAGTAAAGCTAACTGTTGTCATTGGCTCTGTGTATGGAGTCATAATGAGTAAATAGTTATGTCAGTGCACCAGAAATACTCGTAAGTGCGCGTGATAATCATGTCATGTATAGGACTAGCGGTATTGTCTAAGTGGAAGATTCGGTGAGTGGGGAGTGGCGGGATCCCGATTCACATATGTGCCGTATGTTCAAAAGACTCGAAATACTCAAGTCGAAAATACATGAAGTTTTAAGGGTGTTTAAAGAGTTCTAGTGACATATCAACCAATTTTTTGTATTACTAACAGGAGAAATACTCTTTCGAAACAGGCTAAGCATTCATTTGGCCTTTGAAAATTAGTCGTGGTGAGAACAAGCGTTTCAAAATACAGAGAGTAGACCGGAGACTGCCACTGCTAACTCCGATCTTGGTGTCTGCATGTGGTTCCCGAAGTTGAGTGTGTGGTTTATAGGAAGTTTTGTTGTTGTTGTTGTTGTTGTTGTTGTTGTTGTTGTTGTTGTTGTTGTTGTCGTGTTGTTGTTGTTGTTGTTGTTGTTGTTGTTGTTGTTGTTGTTGTTGTTGTTGTTGTTGTCCTCTTGTTTCTTGGTTTATTTACTATATTTTGCTTTATGTCCCTCTTCCTGTTCCTGTTCCTCTTCGTTTTCTTTTCTCTCATATTTTTTGTTTTCACTTCTTACAATACTTATGCATTATCTTTTATTAATATTGTTATTATCATTATTATTATTATTATTATTATTATTATTATTGTTATTACTATTATCATCATCATCATTATTACTATTATTGTTGTTATTATTATTATTGTTATTATTATTATTATTATTATTATTGTTGTTGTTATTATTGTTATCGTAATCATCGTCATCATCATCATCATCATTATCATCATCATCGTTATTATCATCATTAATATGATTATCATTATTGTTATTGTAGTTGTTATTATTATTGTTATTATCATTAATATCCACAATGGTAAAAGTAGTAGTAGCAGTAGTAGTAGTAGTAGTAGTAGTAGTAGTAGTAGTAGTAGTAGTAGTAGTAGTAGTAGTAGTAGTAGTAGTAGGAATAATAGTAATAATAGTAATAGTAGCAGTAGTCTAAATATTAGTAAAAATAGCACCATCATTATCATCACCATCAGCACTCCTCCTCCTCTTCCTCGTTTACCATGACCACCATCATCAATGTCATCATCATCATCACCACCATCATCATCACCACCATCATCATCATCATCAAAAACAACAACTCCATCACCACCATATTTAACGTTCCTGGTCCTCCTCCTGCAGGTGGCGTGTCCCTGGTGGCGGTGAGCAGCGTGGTGGCTTCAGCGAGTGGGTGAGTATTTGCCCTCAGCATGTCCATATTTGTATGTATTTTCCTTTAAGAAGTTAATACATTTTGGAAGTAATTTTTTGCTCTTAGCTTTGCATCATGTTATTTTTCTTCAGTGATGCGTGTGTGAATGTGCTATTATATTATTCATTATTTGGTAGGCATGGGTGTCTGACTGCTGATGATAGGAAGTGTCGTGTTCACCGGGATACATTAGGAATTCTCGGGTGTTTGGAATCAGAGAGAGACAGTGATGGAATGACTTGTCGGTTCTTGAGGTATAAGTTTTCGTTATTCCGGCAAGTCTCGTTAGAAGTCGCCACCGCCGATCAACCTTATCCAACGTTCCTGTTTTTCTGCACGTTTCTCAGCCACACACACCCATTACAAGCTGGTCTTCTTTCACTGTATCCATAGACTTTCTCACAAATCTTCCTCTCTTTCTCCTGCAGTGTAGATCCATTTCCAGCGTCCTCCTCTCCGCCTACTTCTTTTCTGTCCTCTTGACACGCCCAGACCACTTCAGTCTCGTCTCTCTAGGTTAAGAATGACTTTATATATTAATTTAGTATTCTTTTTCTTTGATATTTTATGTTCATTGCACTTTATCATAAAAGTACGCGAGTGATCAGCTCATTGAAGGCGCCCTAACAACCGTAAGTGGTACCAAGTGAAGATTCTATGATTGGCTGCCATCTTTATACATGAAGAGTTACAAACTATTTAGAATATATTTTGTGCAGGAATTGGAGCAGTGGATGAGAGCCAATTCTTTTTAACAGGAAACTATGAGAGAGAGAGAGAGAGAGAGAGAGAGAGAGAGAGAGAGAGAGAGAGAGAGAGAGAGAGAGAGAGACTGTCCATTTCTTATATTTTACTAGATCATTTTTTTTTTTGGAAATCGCATAAAATTTGGCTTGCTCTTTGAGTCTTTATTGGGGTGACCTCTCAAAAACAGTAAAAGAACAACTGATATGGGTTGAATTTACCGGTAATGGAAGGAAGCGCACTCAAGAACCTGTAGAAACGAAATGGAAAGCATATCAGAACTCAGAAGCAAGTGTCTGGGTTAGTGTGGAATAGATGAAGTTGCTTATGGCGATGTTTTTAATACTCTAGGAACTCTGATACTGTAAAGATGAGTGACTGCATATACTGAAAAGAGAATGACTACTTATGTTGTGATGGAGCGTAGAATAAGAACATTGAAAAAAAGTGGAGGTGCAATAAACCATGATTCATTTTCTGTTTCCACCAGTCATCCTCATCCATAAATCCGTCTAATCTTCTTTTTAAAGTTCCCCGTTGATTCAGTGCTATTTCATTTATCTGCTACTTTGATAGGGAGGAATATATATATTTTTCTACAAACCAAACGATTGCAGTTGGAAAAAAAAAATAAAACAGACAACATTTCCACTCAACTGTCATTCACTTAAGATTTCTGATTTCTTGTTAACCTTTCTCAGTCTTTTGGTCAAGAGTCAAGCAAGCACTTTTCCGGGCATACTAAACGCACTTATCCCTGTATGACTGTTACACACATTGTTACTGCAGACAACTCTTCAATTACGTATACAGTAATTGCCTTCCTCCATTCATGTTGCGTTTCTTTCTGTCACCAGTGCAGGAGCCATAAGGAGAGTGGTGTGGGAGGGTGTAGGAAGCAGAGGGTTAGGTGAAGGATCATTAGGTAAAAGGGAGGGTAGGACACAGGACAGGGGGCGTCTTGTATATATAGTCACCTACGTACGTTTTTTAGGCGTGGTGGTTTCGAGTGTGGCTGATATCAGGGCGAGGAAAACGAGGCGAAGCAAACATCTGCTGTCCACGACGAGATTATGGAAGCTTTGGGATTGGTCGAGGCTGATTCGGTGACGGTTTTGGATGCGGTGGTATCGTGTGTTGCGTGTGTTGCGTGTGCGTTGTTTACCAGGACACCGAGAAGCGTGCAGGACATGAGGCGGTGGGCAGGGCAGGGCAGAGCCGGGCTGAGGTAGATGGCAGGGATAAGAGGTGGGTGGAGGCGGCGGTGATGTGCGGGGCGGGACACCAGCTGCCCGCGTCGTGGTGATGTGGGTCAGGCCGCGATAAGGCGCTGCGGGGCTCCTCATCACCACCAGCTTTTAAGACTTCATTAAAGAAACGGGAAGAGAAAGCTAAAATGAATGTGCATGGTGGATGACTGCACCGAGAGTGTCTGCAAATGTAAAATAGAAAAAAAGCGGAATGTTTTAAAAGATACGCAGTCCTGCCCTCGTGTATGCATATTTCTGGTCGCCTACAACACGCCTTGCTGCGAGTCCTGGCGAGGGAGGGCTGCAGCTGCAAGGCAGATGCTCAACGGTGCAAATCAGGATAATTCAGGAGTCTTAATGTGCCTCCCCCGATATCTCACGTGGCATTGAAAACTTGTTGAGCATTTGCCAAACTTTTATGATATAACTTTCATCGCGAGATAAATTACAAACTCGTAGACGAGGATACTGATGGAGCGGCCGTTCCCAGGGACGCGGCACAACTTCTGATCTAACCCTTAAGGAACGCGAGGCTGGGCGCAGGCAGGCTCCCAAAAACTCAAGAAGGCGTTGACAAAAAAGCACAGCCGGTTAGAGGACATGAGTAAACCGTGGATTAAGAAATGTGAGCAGAGAGAGAAGCAAGAGAGTGAGAGAGCGGGAGAGGTGTCAAAAATGCATAATATTAACGTGCCAAGTGAAATTCCTGTCCCTAAAAAAAACCTGTACGACGAGTGAGAAGAATGGTCGTTAATGTGATAAGGAGGAGGACCACAGGTTCATTGTGAGGGACCACTGAATGTCACTGTGATAAGAGGACCACACTCGCCGCGATGTGACTGACTCTCGGCCACGGGAAAACATGGGGAAGAGCACTGAGAGGGAACATGTTAACTCCCTCTCAGAAACACCCCTCGCTAGTCAGTGGCGTATACAGTCAGACAGTAGCATCCTGTCAGTAGTACTCTGACTTTAGGACATCTTTATTACTTACTGTCTTACTCTCTAGACAAGCAGCCCACTGACTTCGTGGATTTTTTTTTTCTTGTTAATATCTTGTTAATATTTTCTTGCAATGTTCTAAACTCTAAAGGAAAAAAAAAAAACTAGATGAGCACAGCAGTGAGGACGAGAAAGGTACTCATAAGACAATACGTAGTCATCAATCTTCGAGACATGGAGAGAGAGAGAGAGAGAGAGAGAGAGAGAGAGAGAGAGAGAGAGAGAGAGAGAGAGAGAGAGAGAGAGAGAGAGAGAGAGAGAGAGAGAGAGAGAGAGAGAGAGAGAGAGTCTATTGTCTCAGAACGGGAGCATTAAGACCTTTAACACACACACACACACACACACACACACACACACACACACACACACACATCACTACTCATCTTCCTTTGTTCCTCACTCTTCCCTCTGTCCGTCTGTCTGTCTGTCAGTCAGCCTCCTCTGCGTGTGTTAATCAACCTCTTTTTAGTACAGTGTGTTGCTTGCCTTCCTTTCCTCCTGGCTGCTCGTTCCTGTGTGTGTGTGTGTGTGTGTGTGTGTGTGTGTGTGTGTGTGTGTGTGTGTGTGTGTGTGTGTGTGTGTGTGTGTGTTGTTTTACTCATCCCCGTTCATACTTGCACAGGTGTTTGTTTGTCTGTCAATTTGCTTTATTTGTTTTTTTTCTTCCTTGTTTATGCGTTTTTATTTGCCAGTGTGTGTGTGTGTGTGTGTGTGTGTGTGTGTGTGTGTGTGTGTGTGTGTGTGTGTATGTGTCTGTGTGTTTCTGTGTGTTTGCTTGTCTTTATTTTCTCTCTCTCTCTCTCTCTCTCTCTCTCTCTCTCTCTCTCTCTCTCTCTCTCTCTCTCTCTCTCTCTCTCTCTCTCTCTCTCTCTCTCTCTCTCTCTCTCTCTCTCTCTCTCTCTCTCTCTCTCTCTCTCTCTCTCTCTCTCTCTCTCTCTCTCTCTCTCTCTCTCTCTCTCTCTCTCTCTCTCTCTCTCTCTCTCTCTCTCTCTCTCTCTCTCTCTCTCTCTCTCTCTCTCTCTCTCTCTCTCTCTCTCTCTCTCTCTCTCTCTCTCTCTCTCTCTCTCTCTCTCTCTCTCTCTCTCTCTCTCTCTCTCTCTCTCTCTCTCTCTCCACACCTCCCTTCGCCCTACACGCTAGACTCCTCCTCACTCCAGCCTCTCTCATTTGAGCATAATAGGATCAGTCTGGTGGAGCTGGTGATATGATATTATTGGGTTGAAATATGACTTTATTTCCTCGTGCAGGTCTCTCGGAAATGAGTTCCATAACACCTTATCAGACCTGACGTTCGGGACCCGGCTAAAGGGGCGTAACCGTGGGCCATTTTTGGAGGGATTTGTAAACCTCCTTCAATGCTTCGCCAGCCCTCAGCCTTCTCCCGGGCTGGGCTGCCGGGAGGATCTTTGAAGACCTTGAAGTAGCATCCGTGGCTAAGCTACCTCGGTTGTGTGTATTGGTGAGTCAATGAGGAGCTGGGTGAGTGGGATGTTGCAGCAGCGCGCGTGTTTGTCTTGCGCGTGTGTGTCCGCCCTTTTGGTCCTTTCTCGTTGATTTGTCGGTAGGAAATGGGCAGAGGGGCGCCAGGACATGACGCCGAATATCTGAGGGGAGGAGAGGGCCGGGGCGCAGGGAGAGGGGGACGGGAAAAAAAAGAGGGAAGGAGGAAGGTACAGAAAGGGGAGGGATAAAGTGAGGCGTTAGAGGCAGACTCGGTTCAGGGGAGCGGGTTGGAGAGAGAGAGAGAGAGAGAGAGAGAGAGAGAGAGAGAGAGAGAGAGAGAGAGAGAGAGAGAGAGAGAGAGAGAAAATTTAATCTTAATATAAATTTAGCTAGAAAAAACGTGAAATACTTTTTTGAGAAAGTAGAATAAAAAAAATCACAGAAAATAGAGAGAGAAAACAGGGAAAGGGGTGAAAAACTATTGGCTCAGCGCTGTAGACACGAGATAAATGTTTTATAGGGAGGCGGCGGCCCACCAGGTTGTGAGTCCCGGCCCTGTATTTATGGATGGAGGCAGGTCGATCCACGCCGCCCAACACTGAGTACGTATAATGATCACCCTGATGCTCAAGACCATATTCTGAAACGCTTCTGTGCCGCATCTTCGCTCCCTTCAGAAGACTTTGGTTAGAGTTGACAGAGTTCTTAAGCCAGTGTGTCTTATGGTTCTTGAGGCAGATTGGTTACATTTCTACATGGTGGTGAGAGAGCAAAGCGTTTCTGAATGTGTTCCTGTGACTTGGCGTGGCTTCCTCCTGTGATTTATCCGTACAATCGTTATCATCAATACTTCTGCTCTCACTTGCTCTGTGTTTGCGTTTCCCCAGTAGCCTTACGTTATCTAATCTACTGAATTTCCTTACAAAAAGAGATCTTGAGGACTGTCAGGGGATCAGAGGACATGACGCTTAGAGAAAATGGTGGCCAATGTGGGAAGTTGCAGTATGTTCTTTCTTTTATTTTGTTTTTTTCATATACTTATTCATATATTTATTTATTTATTTATTTTTTAATGGAAGAGCGGTGAGTAGCAGAGTCCTTGATTGACGTGGTAAACGTGACCAGTGCCTCTCCCTGTCGCATTCTCTCATTTCTACATGCTAATCGTCACGTGTTGATACAGTTGAATCAGTGGTGGAACTATCATGTGTTTTCGCTGAAACAGACCACGTGATCCAGAAACTTCAGTGATCTTTGACTCTTCTTTCAAAAGTATACGTTCACTGATTCTTGACTGTCAATTCATGCTTTATCCTGGAATTTCTTTGTTCTTTCTGTTCCTTATGTGTGCTTTTCTTTTTAAATCCGTCTGCCGTGATCGATGATCATAGTGTGTGTCGCGCTGCGGTGTTTTATTTTGCTAATATCATGAGGCTTTCGGGAGAACTTACGCCCACAAACATCTCCAGCAGATGCCTTACCTGAGTATTGGCGGCGAGCGGCTCCCTGCCGAGTGAAGTGGGAGGCAGCTGGTGCCGTCAATAGCGTGTATCAATACGCCCACCCACAGCAGGCCGCCCACACCTGAGTGGGTGGCGGTACCCTGCCCGCCCACCGCGTCTGCCAGCCCCTCGCCGTGCGATGTGATGCAGATAAGCATAAAACTGAACGGAAAATTCAGACTGCGACTCCGTGTACCTGATACCTTTTCATGTTTTATTGTCTTTCATATGCACATTGTGTGTGTGTGTGTGTGTGTGTGTGTGTGTGTGTGTGTGTGTGTGTGTGTGTGTGTTGATTCACACAACTGTGGTTCGGTGTTGAGGCACAGCTCAGCACGCTGATCACTGTAACAATGCAACCCACCCACACTCGCTGTCTGTTGCTGAATTTAGGGGGCTCTGTGTGTGTGTGTGTGTGTGTGTGTGTGTGTGTGTGTGTGTGTGTGTGTGTGTGTGTGTGTGTGTGTGTGTGTGTGTGTGTGTGTGTGTGTGTGTGTGTGTATATATATATATATATATATATATATATATATATATATATATATATATATATATATATATATATATATATATATATATATATATATATATATATATATATATATATATATATATATATATATATATATATATATATATGTATATATTTGTATGTGTAATGAGCGTTTAGAGTCATAGACAGATGGTATCAGTTGTCGCGTTGGGCCGTGGCCGCGGCTGCCGGCGGAGTGTGAGCAAACACGATCATCGAGTATAATTCCCACTTGATGTCCTCCACCAGGCATTTTGCACACTCTGCAAATCGAAAGTTTATCCAAAGCAAATTCGCTCGCATTCCGGAATGGGTGTCGGATACGTTGTTGTAGATGGAACACCCCATTCAATCTCGCTTATCTCTCTCTCTCTGGGAGGCACAATATTTCATTTTTGGGGTCATTACAGACCGAAACGAAGCGCCGTCCTATGGTCCTTGCGTGAGGCAAGAATAAGGCTCAATATCAGAGTCTGGAAAAGCCCGAGGGTTGCGACCATCACTCACGTATCGTTTATTTCTCCAAAGCATATAAGCCAGGGGTTCAGAAGCTCCCCAGAAATGAATATTCGTATTTCGCTTTGTGATAAACGCATCTCGACTGTCATATTCTTTTGTGCAGACGCGTGGCTGGGCTTCGGCTCGGCCCAGGATTTAGCTGCCCTATACCTCAACATTTAGAGAGTTTCATATTTTTTCGTCCTGCCATTCCAAATCAATATGTATAGCTTCCAAGTCGCCCGATGAGAGTGCGAGTGAATCACGGCACGGCTGAATGAAGCAGAAAGGAGGGTGGCGGCTTGCAGCACGCGCTAGATAAGCTTGCCATGAGGAGTCATTTTTGACGCAAACTTGATTATAAACAACCAAGATGGCGGCAGTCACGGGACCGTCACAAGATCATCACGAGTGGAGCAGGACGGCGCGTCACCGGACAATGTTTTACTCATATTGTGTTTTCCATCAAGCATTGTTGTCAGTGTGGCGCTGAAAGTCTTGGCGCGCAGGTACAACAATGGCGGCTGTGATACATGCCGCGCCCCGTCCCGCGCCTTCTGATCGCCGCTATCGCCGCAAATCGCCGCGATACCAAATACTTTACGGCCGATAAAAATTTGTTGCTCCTTGCCAAGGCGAAAAATTTCCGAAGTAATTCAGTGAATTTCCTTTCCCGAGAATAGTGTTGGCAGCAGTGTCTCTCTGTCGGCATGTCGCACACGTCTGTGTGTGTGTGTGTGTGTGTGTGTGTGTGTGTGTGTGTGTGTGTGTGTGTGTGTGTGTGTGTGTGTGCATTTGCATGTAGTCATTTTTCGTATTAGGTTCAAGTTGCTATCATGAAGCAGCAAGATGTGTTATACTAATTGTAGTTGGTTGGTGTTCCCGTGATCGTAGCGCCACACTCATTTCGTGACTAGCCATAGTCTAGTTTCCCCTTAGCTTTTCAAAGTTCATGCACCGTTCAGGAAGCTTCTGATAAATTCACTTAAAAAGATCACGTTTAATATCATTAATGGAAATGTGACGCATCCCTTTATTTTCACGTACCTTTTGAAAAAAAAAAAAATAAATAAAACATTGTGGTACACCATATCCATACATCCAGGTTGAGTGGCATTGCCATAGGCCACAGTTTAACAGTAGCTGTCTCGTGCGACAATGACATTGGCGCTACAATGACTTTTCGGCGCTACAGTGACTTTTCGGTGCTACAATGACTATTCGGCGCTACAGTAATATTGGGGCCACTCCCACATTATTTGTTCTTCCTGGAGTATCATTAGCCCGGTGTCAAATTTGCTTTGCGTGCCGGTAGGGGACACTTGCTGATTAAAACAGAGGGTGACGTGAACCCTCAACCCGGCGGGGTGGAGGGCGTCGGCGGTAGTGGTAGTGCTAGCGGTAGCGGTAGTGGCATCAGGCGCGTGTCGTCAGGTTCTTTCGTTAGTGATCACTCATGCGTCGCCAACAGACTGCAGTGAGCGAGCCACAACTCCCCCTAGGGAGCGACGGGCCCCTCGCCTCCCAACGCCCCGTCACGCTGGCTGGCTCTCCATGGGGGCGGCGCGGCGCGGGGCGACCTCGCTGTGTTGCTTATTTCAGTGCCATTCTACGTTTTCGTATTGAGAATGTCACTCACTTTTTCATTTTAACACATTTCATTGTTATTTATTAGGATGAATTGAATTTTATTTACTGTTATTACTATTTTTCAATTTACTCTCTAGTTGCCTGTAGGTGAAGGTCACTCCGATTGGAAACATTGCTTAATAGAGAAGTGCAGACAGGTGAAAAGACCATTTGCTCCACACACATACACTCCAACACAGGAAAGGAAATGAAAGACGTTGAGCAAAGTGATAATGATGATGGCTGTGATTGTTTTTTCTTAAATATTTCTGATGAACGCTACTACTTGCAACTACGAATAAATAGTATTCTGGTGTGATGAGACCGATTAGGACCGCTGGGCACGAATATTTAAGAAAAAAAATTATGAATAAAGATGTAAGTCACATATTTCTATTCACGTTTCAGTTTTGGTGTAGGTACCTTAATCTATTTATTAGAATACCACGGCATAAGAAAATACAGAAAGCTGGAAGAAGAACGTAACGACAAGAAACTGATGAATTACTTGAGGTATTGAAACTTAGACTAACGACTATAATAAAGTACAATCGTATGATATTAGTTTTTATTTTTATCTGGTGCTAAGAAAAAAAAGTTACACACACACACACACACACACACACACACACACACACACACACACACACACACACACACACACACACACACACACACACACACACACACACACACACACCTGCATTTCATGTGTTCCAAACTATATACATTTTTTTTTCATATTGGTTTCCCTTAGTTCCCATCCTGAGTATGGTCGTCCATCCCTTTCCCATCCTCCCGAAGCCTCTCCCAGCCTGCCTTCCCAGTACACAATGCCTCCTACATTAGTTCCTTGCCGGACAACACTCACAACACCCACTCACTAATTCAATTACCTTCCACTCGCTTCACTTCAAGCTCTGGAAACCGAATACCAACCCGCGGTCTCTGCTCACTCAGCGCCGCCTGCTGCCCCAGACATACCCTTTTCTGGTTTTCTGCTGTGCCTGTAGCATTCTCTCCTAGTCTTGTCCCTGCACTCAATACTAGTTCGCTGGCCTTCATTTGTTTCAGTAGCTCCCCAGTGTACCTCGCCCTGGCCCGGTGCCCCTCAAAGTGTCTCTTCTGCAATTAAACCATTCCTTGCAATCTCCTTCTGAAACTCCATGCTCCTTCACGTTTCCTTTCCTTATTCAGCTTGTATTCACTTGTTACCTCCGTAGTCAAGTAAGTCTTCCTGTGATTTATCCTGGTTCAATGACTCCTCCATGCACACTCTTCTGTCCCGGTGCCGCTCCACTTGCCCTTTCCATGGCCAGTCTCTCGATGCCCCCTCCATGACCGGTGCCCCTTCACGTGCTCGTCTCCGTAGTTCGCTGACAATAACTCGCTCAGGTATCATTGATTTTCAGGTGTTTTTTTTATGTTTATTACTCAACATATTTGTATGTGTTTTGTATGTTTTAGTAATGTGTGTTTTTCATTGACATACGTACTCTTAAGTCACTTGACGTTTTTTTCATTTACAGTGATTTTTTTTTTTTTTTTTGTAATGAAAGCTACGGTTTGAGTTATTGTGTTTTTGGGAAGATAGTTTTAACTACTGTTTGTCTGTGGGTGTGTTTTTTTAATGACAAGATTTTTTTTCTATTTTAATTTACTTTTTTATACTTTATTCGGAATGTTTCCAGATCTTTTGGAGTTTATAATGCATACATTTTTCGAGGAAGGGGCACTTAACTTCATTGACGTGGGTAAACATTTACTGTATTCACATTTCTACATCCAGTTTAGGTTCACAAATAAAGAGTTTTGGTGAGGGAGGATTCGTCCTCCGCCGTGCAGTGCTGCTCACTGGGCCTTGCTGGTGGCCTTCGCGGGTGTACCGGCGGGTGAGGGTCGCCCCTTACAGCATTTCATGGTGAGGAAGCAGCCCAACCATTCCTGTTATCTAGGTTTACCAGCCGTCTCCTTAACGCGGTTCACTGGGCATGGAAAGACAAACTTTTATTCCAGATAAATGCTCAACAAGTGACTGGGAAAAAACGTCAATCTATGAATTATAACATTAGTGAAAAAATTGGATTTCCGATGTAGAAGATGTAAAAACGAACGTCTTCAAAGCGAGGTGAGGAACTACTGGTATAAAAATCCTATTGATGCCATACGGACGAAAAAGAACCACGTAGATTGCACCAGAGAAAAATGTGGAAAAATGCTTCACAAACAAGAGGGAGGACACGGGAGAAAGACACAGGACGCGCACGACAGACACATCACGGACTGGGGGAGCCACCGCCGCCGCCGCCGCCACCGCCCGGGGAGGAAGGGAGATCAAACTATAACTGGAGAGCTAAAAAAGCTATGAGACCGGAATCCTGGCGTGAGGGCGCGGGAGGAGGGGACACAAAGCGACTGGCGTATCACCTTTTAGCCAATATCCGTGATCGAGAGGGGAGGCGGCCATGATCCAGAGGGGAGAGGACCTGCCACCCTAACAACATTTCATGGTCAGGTAGTGTCCCCCTCCAGCTTGGCCGCCGCACCAGTTATCGCCCCGGCCCAGCCCTCTGTTAGCCCACTCGACCGAAAACACGTTGTTGGGCAGATCTGTCTGTTATGGTCAAGTCCAGCGGGTCTGCCTCGCCTGGGAGTATGTCACAGGCCGGCCAGAAGTGGAAGGAGGCAAAGGGGAAAAGGGAAGGGAGACGGCGACATGAAGGGTACCGAAGGAAGGGTAGAAATTGAGGTTTAAGGAAGGTGTCCATTATGAAGGACGGGAGTCATTGAAGGGGATGAGGGAGGTTGACGGACGCTGGGTGAGGAGGAAAGTGCCGCGGGGAAAGGTACGTGGTAGCGTTATTAGGGGCGGTTCACTTGACCACGCCTATTCTGATATCAATAGTAGCAGTAATTCACTGACAATAAACAATGCAGACTGACGAATAATACTGATGCACATAAAGCCAATTCAATTTAACCAACACAATGAAGAAATTACAATTTATGAAGATCATACGAAAACTTTAGAGTTAACTCCACACAAGTCTTGCGTTTGATATAATGAACGTTGGATAATGATAAATGCATACAAATACCTGTGTTTTATTCAGAGTTATGCTTTGCCGATGTTATCAAACACACACACACACACACACACACACACACACACACACACACACACACACACACACACACACACACACACACACACACACACACACACACACACACACACACTGTAAGGGGAAAACAAAGCAACAAAACATATGTACTTATATATACTTCCTTATATATTACATGCACATACAAGCACAACTAGAGACAGACGCGCCCACAGGACTGGTGTCCGAGTGGAAGGTTGGTTCACTTGTTCATCACTCAGCCGTGCACATCACCCACGACGTGACTAAGTGTGTGTGTGTGTGTGTGTGTGTGTGTGTGTGTGAGAGAGACTAACTAGACAAACTGGTTCTGCCGCCGCGAGTATCATCCCACAATCCACAGGAGCCATCCCCCTACCCTCCTTCCACGTCCCACGCCCCTAGACCACCTCCGCCTCCCATTCCGCGACCCACGTGTCTCTCGCCCACTTATCACGTAGATCACACATGTAATATAACTTCAAACTCCAGCTCAGATAATTGATCCTTATCGCTCACCTTCAGCCGTGCTCGCCTCTCCTCACCTCTTCGCCTCGCCTCGCCTCGCCTAGTCACTGTTGCCAGTCCACCTCAGCCTCACGCTCTTCACTCACTCGTCCTCGTCTACATAGTTTACCTGACACTGAACACTACATATTTTTCTTCATTTTCATGTGATTTAACAGTAAATCTTTACAAGTTCTACGATGTAGGAATGACTGAATGTTGTTTTGTGTTTTAATCCCCCCTTGTCTGACTCGGGCAGGCTTGGTAGCGCTGCTCACTCAACAAAAAACCTACAAAGGGTTGAACTAGCCTCGTCAGCGTCACGTGATCAATCATAAAGTGTCATGCGCGCCACTAATGACCGTCAGCCGTGGGACTTTCATTACACGGGGCCACCAATTCATCAGAGTTCATAGACAACGATACGCTACGAGTGAAAAACTGGTGTTGGCGAGTGTTGATGGGACACGATAGCCCATGATAGCCACGATCCAGACGCGCGCACTCACACCCGCGGCAATGCGTGGACGCTATAAAAATCTCCTCACGATATCAAGAAGGGTTAACTGTGGAATTCGATACTTTTTTGTAAGCGATGTGATCCTTTATAATGTTTTAATCCCTTAAGCCATTAGCCCTTCAATCACTTGTAATGGACGGCACATTAGCACTCACTGCGAGGCGTCCGAAACACGAGAAAGGGAGGGAGGGAGAGGTGAGCATTTCTTCACTATGTAGCGCGAGAAACACCACGATATGAAGCAGCCTGGAACTCTATGCTTTATTTTTAGTTCGGCTAAGTGTAAACCTTCTCTTTAAACATTACAATTAACTAGGAGATCTATTTTAAAATAAGGGAGATTTACAGTAATTAGGTTAGAAAGTGAAGTTTGTCAGAGACGAGAAACATTGGGAATTGAAGTAGCCGGGTACCTTTAGTTCCTTCCCTTGTAAATCTGTGGTTTAGACGTTCCATCTGTAAGGTTTCCTCTTCAATGATTTTTTATTTTGATAAACTTATTCTTCTAGTTAGGTTAGATCAAGGAAATTTGTCATAAATAGAAAAAAAAAGTACTTTGGGTGAAATTTATACGTACAGGAATCTTGTGTCTGTACTCTGGAACTCAGGTAACTGTCTCAGTGTCCTCCTTAACAAACAAATGGTTAAACGAGAGTATAGGTTGTGGTGCGTAAAAATTACAGGATGAGGCAGGAAATCTCTATTTTATCTAAAGCATTCGACGAGCAATCTCATATATTGAGAGCATATATGCATTGAGTTACACGGCTAGGAATTATTCTTATTTCTTAGTAATACGCGGTATGCAAGTGTTGTTAAAGAATGTCAATTCAGGAGATGTCTCTGGGTCACCTGGTCTGTAATACTGTGTGTGTGTGTGTGTGTGTGTGTGTGTGTGTGTGTGTGTGTGTGTGTGTGTGTGTGTGTGTGTGTGTGTGTGTTTCACTGTTTCACTGTTTGATCTGCTGCAGTCTCTGACGAGACAGCCAGACGTTACCCTACGGAAAGAGCTCAGACCTCATTATTTCCAATCTTCGGATAGGCCTGAGACCAGGCACACACCACACACCAGGACAACAAGGTCACAGCTCCTCGATTTACATCCCGTACTTACTCACTGCTAGGTGAACAGGGGCTACACGTGAAAGGAGACACACCCAAATATCTCCAACCGGCCGGGGAATCGAACCCCGGTCCTCTGGCTTGTGAAGCCAGCTCTCTAACCAATGAGCTACCGGGCGCGCGCGCGTGTGTGTGTGTGTGTGTGTGTTTTGCAAAACTTCATTCATACAGTCCAATTCTATATCCTGATCGTCGTTATTTACGCTATATACTGATTGAGTGAGTGTTTCTTGGGGGATTCCTTGCACTCTAGCAACAGCACATATTTCAAGTAGCCCATCACCTCTCCTCCGCTCACACTTTTGCGTCTGAATGTTACTCACTTTCATAGTGAAGACTTTTTGGAGAATGTAGTGATAATAATCTCTTCTTGTTAGTCAACTCTCTTAGTCTGGTGTGTATTTTTTTTTCAACCATTTTAATGTAATCCTGCCAGAGCTGCAGTTATTTGTTGTTGTGTTAGGTGATCAGCTGTAGATGAGTGAGGCCTATGTCATCTTTGGGACACAGTAGAAACAAACTGTTGATCTCGTGCTCTGGCAATCGTCTCTTCATGTACATATTTACTCCTCTGATGCAGAAACTTTCACATCATGTTCTCGTAAGTTACATTTGTGACATCAATACATGCGCAGCTTTTTTTGCCTATGTACAATCTTTTAACCACCTCCACGCGGTGTGAGTGTTGTTTGTTCTCCTTGTACAATAGCTTGCATTGATCGCCATTTGAGTGAACGAGGGTCTCCACGTAACCTTGAAACATATGGCGTGGGATGAACACTCGCCATGACGGTGCTCCACACATGCTCGTCAAAGAAATAGTGTTCGTCCAGCCACTCCCTCACCGTGTCACTCGTAAAAATCTCCACTTGCTTTTCGTCCTCTTCCTCAGAGTCACATTAGTGGTATGTTCTCTTCTGTTGGGACACCTAAAGAGCAGGAGACATTTAGAAAGAGTGAAGGATGTATAATTATAGATCTGTGATAAAGAATTATATATCATAGTCATCCAGCGCGCCTCTCAGTCTGACAGTGAGGCAAGCGGTCAGTCAACCAGCCGAGCAGACTGTGTAATCAAAGATGGCATTTCCAGTCATGAGAGTGGAGTGGTAACCGTGCTCTTCTTCTTTCTTCTTTCTCCTTTTTCTTATTCCTTCTACGTCCATTTCTGAGAGAGAGAGAGAGAGAGAGAGAGAGAGAGAGAGAGAGAGAGAGAGAATGAAAGTAAAAATAGGAAAATTACATGAGAAAAAATATACAAGATGAATCGCGAATGAAAACATGGGAGAACATACGAATTCTTATCTAATGAACACACACACACACACACACACACACACACACACACACACACACACACACACACACACACACACACACATACAGACACACACACATACAGACATACACACACACTAAACACCTGAGGAACATTAGCATCACTCAGAACAACTTGGCATTGGACGTGTGTTGTATTGTGTAGCGTCGGCGTGAGACCTTCTCTTCCCAGGAATATGAAGGAAGATTAGAGCAGATAAGAGATTTAACCTAACCTAACCTAACTAAGCTGACAGCGCAGGACTTGGTGGAGCCCGGACCGCCTGAAGGAAGGAGATGTGACGGAGGAGATAGAAGGAAAGAGAGAGTGATGGAGTAATGAGTGATGAGGGAGGAGAGAGAAAAGGATTGTTGAAGAAGGAAGAAGTGATGACTGAGACCCTTTGCTTCATCACAATGACTATTTTCAAAGGCCACAGAGGTGAATAGGCGGATTCATGTCACGGTTTCTTCTTTCAGTAATGTAAAAATATTGTTAATCAGTCACTTCATGTATCTTAACACACCTAAAAAAACATGTGACTTCATCTACAGTTTTTCTATCATTGGTAGTTCAGCGCAAAAGTTGTTCACAATGTAGTTCAGAGAGACGAAAAGAGAGACGAAGAGGTAAAGGAAAAGAAATAAATTGACGATATGAAATGAATGATGAGACAGAGAATGTTGAAGAAAGAAAAAATGTTGATTGTGAGATAAGAAAAGAAGGAGGTAGAGTGAAGAAGATAAAAATAAATAAATAAAGGGAATTGGGAATGCATAAGAGAAAAATAGCTAGAGAGAGAGAATGCATGTTAGTGATGAACAGTAAAAAAAAGAGGGATGGAAAATGTAACTAGAAAGGGAGAAATAACGAAAGGAAAAGAGAAAGAGAGAAAGTGATGAACGAAGGAAAGAGAAGAAAACAGAGAGGTAAGGAACATTTTTTTTTGTATATGAAAGAGAGAGAGAGAGAGAGAGAGAGAGAGAGAGAGAGAGAGAGAGAGAGACACACAATTCAGCCTTTGCCTCGGGCGCTCCACGGACACCCAGTCTAAGTGAGGATTAATAACATCATTACCCGGGCTGTCGCGTGCCTCAGCGGGGAGAGAAGCGGGGAGAGGGGCTGGAGGGAAGCGATGAGCAAGGGAGGTAAGCGAGGGAGGAAAAGAAGAGGGATTGCCAGCCTGGGAGGAGAGTGTAAGCGAATGAAAGGGATTAAGGACGAGGAGTGGCCCGGGGAAGGGGGTGTGGCGGCGTGGAAAAGGTACTGGGTTGGGTTAGCTGAGGGAAGAGTGGTGAGGGAACGGTGGTGTGTTTGCTGCGTTGTGAGGGAGTGTTCCGTAGTGTTAGTATGGTGATGTTGGCTGTTTTTGTTGTTGTTGTTGTTGTTGTTTTTGTTGTTGTTGTTGTTGATATTGTTTTTGTTGTTGTTACTGGAGGTGGTGTCTTGTACATACTATGCTCTAGTCTTCCTTAATTCGTTTATTATGAGCAACACACACACACACACACACACACACACACACACACACACACACACACACACACACACACACACACACACACACACACACACACACACACACACACACACACACACACACACACACACACACACACACACACACACACACACACACACAGACACACACACACACACACACAGAGAGAGAGAGAGAGAGAGAGAGAGAGAGAGAGAGAGAGAGAGAGAGAGAGAGAGAGAGAGAGAGAGAGAGAGAGAGAGAGAGTAAAAAGAATAGGTTATCTGTTTTATCACTGTTTTTGTCTAAAGTACTTAAGTATGCAACAATTTCCCTGGGCTAACACTTCCTTCCGTAGCAACACCAGCATTCAACACTACACTAGAAAGAAACTACAACATACATATATTATCTTTATCCTTTCTTCGCTCTTGTAGATGCCTGTAAAGATTGTGTGTGTGTGTGTGTGTGTGTGTGTGTGTGTGTGTGTGTGTGTGTGTGGGAGTTTTAGATGTTTTATTTTTGTTTTGGGACTTTTTTTTTATACCATGTGGGCTTTTCACGGAAATTTATGGGCAAAAGGGGATACTTTTTAGGGTACCTCCTCTCTTAAAGCCCACCCGCTAGGAAACCGTTGCCCCGAGTGAGGAAGCCCAACCTACACTCAGACCGTGGACAGGATTCGAACCCGTGCGCCTGGAGACCTCTAGGATCCCAAAGCACGCATGGTTCCACTGTACCACGGCGGCCCTTTGGGATATCTTTTTTTTTTGCGTGTGTGTTGAGAATTTGAGATATCTTTTGTGTGTGTGTGTGTGTGTGTGTGTGTGTGTGTGTGTGTGTGTGTGTGTGTGACTCTTTGTTTCCTTTAGTCGTATCACCTAATTGTTTCTAAGCCTGGCAATAACACCTTTTTCATATTATGTATTAAATGTACTTGGATTTACTAATGAACGTATTTATTATTTGCTCTCTTTTCCTCGCTATGTTATTTTATGTAGCTAGCTAATTGATTTCAAGCCGGCCGATAATGTATATTTTCCATGCATATTTTAGTTATATGGAATTACTGATGCATTTGGTGTATTTCGCGTAATAATGAAATCTATGATAAGCCGTATTGTTTAGTTTTGAGTCTATTAATGGTAATTCGTTCGTTTATCGTTTTCCATTTATATTAAGTTGCTGGGATTTAGTGACGCATCTACTGTACTTTGCGTAATGATGTTTGCGATGGAGCTTATTGTGTGATTTTAGAGATAGTTAATCATTTGTCTTAATTTTTTTCATTTTTTGCGTATTCGCGTCAGTGTTCTTTGCAGCAGATTAACATTCTTTAACACACTGGGTCGTATGCTCCTTCCTTTCTCATACCAATTAAAAGCATGTCTCGTTTCACTGCATCCATAAATCTTCCCCCTGGTCAATCTGTCTTTCTCCTGCGTAAGTTATATTTTTCACCCTTTTAGAGTAAACGGAGAAATAAAGTTTAATTTCTATGTCAAAAGCGGAAATAATGAGACCATGTCATTTACACGACTCTTTTCCTAACACCATGACATGAAACTGACAAGTGCAGTAATAAATGCTAGTCTTGGTAAAAAAAATAAAGAATTCTGAAATCACGTTGCAGTTACTTTGGAAGTTTTTTTTTTTTTTCGCGAGGATAATATTTTGCTGTTTTACGTTGCAGAGTTGCTTATTCGCACACATTCGCGGAAATTACTATATTTAAATTTTCACGTTTTTTTTTTTTTTTTTTGCGATATTTAAGAATTTGGATTTGTAGTGCACATTATTATCAGTTTTCTTATAAGGTATTGTTCTTAGCTATCCTTGCAATATCCACTGAACATCAAGATTTTCCAGAGACCACACTACTTACATATGTATAACCTGAGATAACTATCAACACATTCCATACTAAACACACATTTTTTTCCAAGATACCAGACAACCAGCATCTGTACTACACATCGTACAAACCGACTTCTTACAAAAAAATACAACATTGACCTCAGCCCGTAACTCTCCCCTCACGCATCTCTCCTTTGTGTAAATATAACTCAACATCTTACAAATAAGGGTTTTAGTACTACACTCACCTCAACCCCGTAACACCTCTCTTCATACGCCACCACCTCCTCCCCGTCCATCGCCGCCTGCCTGTCTCCCGCACGGGCTTCTCTCTCCGCCCTGTCAGCTCGGGGCGAAGGTCCTGCCAGTGCGTGACGGTGGAGGTCGCGTGCCTTGCTGGCGGCGAGTTATTTATCGGCAGGGAGGATGGAGAGAGAAGAGGGAGGCAGAACGGGGCGGTACGGGCAGGAGTGGTAAGGGGGGAGGAGCTGAAGGAAGGGCAGAGAGAGAGAGAGAGAGAGAGAGAGAGAGAGAGAGAGAGAGAGAGAGAGAGAGAGAGAGAGAGAGAGAGAGAGAGAGAGAGAGAGAGAGACAACGAACAAATGGTGAAGGGCTAAAGGAAGGGTAGACGATTTTGAGAAGGTGGCAGGGAGACAGACAGAGGCAGAGAGAGAAGGATTAGTGTAGTAGCAACGAGGAAGGGAGCGGATCATAATGTGGCAGGGAAAGACTATTGCACATATTCCTCAACACACTCTGTGGCGTGAATTCAGGGAGGTGTAAATAATCTCAAGGTGTGATTCTACTTACTTTTGTGTTCTCTTTTTTTTATATAACATTCAAGCAGTGCATTTATTTATAAACAGAAAATAGAAGAGCAATTTTCCTTTTTTCCACAGCTTGTATATTACCAGGAAATAAAAGACAACTTCCTTCTGTAAACACTGATTTTGTTCACACATAGAAAAGAAAAGTAATAGGAAGTTTATCGTATCTTTTCTTAGCTACGGAAATATTTGAAAGACTGAAATACAACAATAAGTGTCTAAGAACTTGTGATTGACAGTGGGGAATAAAATAGCCAAGTAACGTAAAGGTTAATATTTGAAGCATACCAAAGAAAACCAGGAAAATGCAGGTCAGGGCAGGAATATTGAGCCATAGATCTGCACTCGTAACTAAATATCTCTTACCTTGAGGGGCGACACGAAAAGAAAGTAGGGGCGGGAGGGAGTGCAGCAGTGAAAGCGTTAATCTTTAAGGTATATCAGAGAAGAAAGAGAAAGTAGAGTTTAGGACAGAAAAAAATGTAATCTTAGAAATGCACTAATGTTTGCTTTGTTTACTTGAAGGGACAACATAGAGTGACATAGGGAGGTATTTACAGCAGTTCAGGCATTATGGCATCTATGGTACATCAGAGAAAACAAGGGAAAGTAAAGGTCAGTACAGAAAAATCAAATCCTAGAAATATGCTGCTGGGTTTGTCTCTGGAAGGACACCGCGGCACAAGATGGGACAGAAGAAAGGACACCACGGCACGAGAGCCGGACATAAGGAAAGACACCACAGCACGAGAAGGAGACAGTAGGAAGGGACACCGCTGTACGAGAAGGACACAGAAAGAAGCACACTACGGCACAAGAAGGGGACAGAAGCATCAGATTTAGAAATGTACTCGTGGGTCTGTCTCAGGAAGCACACCACTGCTCGAGAGGGGAGTGACACACAGGGGACACAGGGGCGCGTGACTCTCTCAGTGCATAGTGTTAACGTTGCACCGACTCTGAGAAAGCTTACCCGTGCGACCGCCATAATAAGGGATCGCCTGGAGTATATCACTGCGTCTCCCCCCCTGGCCGGAAAACTCACCCCTGGGACCGAAGCCACAAGGGCCCTTTCAACACGTAGGAATTTCTGGACACGCCGCGGAAAACCGGGTCTTGTGAATCTGGCGGTAAGGGCGTCGGCCGCGTGCCCGCCCGCCGCCGCACACATTACGCGACCGAGGATGATCCTGTTTGATGTTTTCACAGGGAGTGTGGCGAGGGTGCTAAGCTTGTTAATTTATGTTTGAATTAAGCGGGATTTGCGCCAACAGTTTAATGACGTGGTGGTGGTGGCGGTGGTGGTGGTGGTGGTAGTGGTGGTGGTAGTGGTTGTCGCCGCAGAGGGAAGAGGAGGAGGATGAGGAGGGCAAAGGAGGGGAGGCTGAGAGAGGATTGTTGCTCAATCTATGTAGAGGAGGAGGAGAAGGAGGAAAAGGAGGAGGAGGAGAAGGAAGATAAAGAGAACTAGCAAAAAAAAAATAAATAAAAAGGAGACGAGGATCAAGACGATAATGAGAATAAACAGAAGGACGAAAAGGAAAATGAGACTTTTTTTGGAGCAATGAAAGGAGGAGGAAGAAGAAGAGGAGGAAGAGGAAGAGGAGGAGGAGGAGGAGGAGGAGGAGGAGGAGGAGGAGGAGGAGGAGGAGGATTAAGAATAAGATTAAGACGAAGACTAAAAGGAGGATGAAGACGAGAAATAGGTGGAAAGGGGGACGAGGAAAAGAGGAAGGAAGAAAAAGAGGGGGAGAAAGAGGAAGAGGAATAAAAATAAGAGGAGGATCAGGACGGCGATTATAAGAAATAGAATGACTAAGAATAGGAAGCTTATGGAGCAAGACTTTGAGGAGGAGGAGGAGGAGGAGGAGGAGGAGGAGGAGGAGGAGGAGGAGGAGGAGGAGGATAAAAAAAGATGAATGGAAATGTGGAGGACTCTTTCTCTAAATTGTTCAGAGCTTTACGATCGCAATAATTTTTAGTGATTAGAGATGCAGAGAGAGAGAGAGAGAGAGAGAGAGAGAGAGAGAGAGAGAGAGAGACATTTTGGAGTGACATTTTTTTCCAGCGTTGATCTTCCACAAGGCGTCTCTTTCTTGTATGTGCGTTTAATAATTCTTAGCTATTTTTTGTGTTTCATTAGTTGTGATCTGGTTTGTGTAGATAGATCTTTTGTGTTTTTATATTTATTGTGATTTTTTTTCTATTTCCTAATGTTTTCTGTGCAGTATTGGTACAGGGCAGAAGCAAGAAAATTATAATAAAAATGGTAAGCTCTGTGACTGGTCGAAAGCAAAAAAAAACATTAAGGGATAAGTGTATTGAAATCTTCGTCTTGAAAGAGTTTATGCCGTTGGAAGGAGGAAATACAGAATCCAGGGAAGAATTTCAAGGTTTTTGTTTAATTGTTGGCCATATAAGCACTTTGTAATAATAAATGTAATGATAGTGAGAATTTCTGTAAGTATATTTTCTCTCTGTAACATGAGAGTATTGAAAGTAATAAATAATTGGAGATATGATCAGAAAAAATCGTATGTGTAGTTATACATTATGCAGAAGTTAACCAGTATCTTCACGCTTTCAGTCCACTTCATTGCTAAACTCTGTATTTCACTATCTTTTTTTTTCTGCAAATATTTTAACAGTTTAGGAAGAGTAGCACCAAGACATCTCCAGAAATAAACAGGGAAACTCTTTATGCCTTTCTTCTGCAATATATTTTTTTTCCGTCTCTTTATCTTCTCTTTTTCTATCCTTGTGTTTTCCTTATTTTTTCCATCATTTCCCTTACATATATTGGTTGTTGCTCTCGCGCTCTCCTTTATTCTTCTTCGTTCGACATTTTGGCTACAGAATATATAACACGTGATACATTTCTACTATATATCGGTGAAGCAAAAAGTGTGGCATCTTTTATCTTGCAAGCAATTTCCCTTATATTGCAGAACCTCATTAACACACAAAAAAGTAGCAATATGAAAGATAAGTAACTCACCAAAATAGAACATGAACTAAACTTGTAAGAGGGAGGTATCGAGCCATTTGCTCCCCAATTTTGGCTGACGCTTTCTTCTTTGTTGATAACCAGCACTCAAGTGGGCCTTTTTTTAATCTTTTCTTTTTTTCCCCTTGGCTAACCCTCCTACATTAAAAATAAACAATAACGATGCTCAAGAAAACATTACAATCAATACAGTCACAAACAATCCCATAAAAAAGCATACACACAGGATAGGATACTTCTATCTCAAAGCCCACCCGTTGCCTCGAGTGAGGAAGCACAACCTTCACTCAGACCGTGGACAGGATTCGAACCCGTGCTTTTGGAGACCCCTCGGACCCCAAAGCACGCATGGTTCCACTGTACCACTTCATTGACCAACACTATCGTCACTTCTCCCATGACTTCTTGCCTTTTCCCTTCCCTTCCTTCCCTTCAGTTCCCACCCTACGCTTCCCACCCTTCCGTCTTCCCCTCCTCGGGATTACCCATCATGCCATCTCCTCCCCTTCCCTCCCTACGTGATTATGGCGGGGAAACTGTCTGACTTTTGGCTAGAAATCCTCTTAGTCTCCGACACGCCCTAACCTACAGTGCTCAGATAAACATATTTATAGTCTTAGCGTAATGGTGAGGCTCATTTTAAAGGGCTTTTGTATCCTAGGTGAGAGGCGGATGGGGGAGAGGAGGGAAGAAAGAGAGGGTGGGAAAGAGGGAGGGAAAAGGGAGAGAAAGGGAGTAGTGAAGGGAGAGGAAAGAAGGGAGTAAGGAGGAGGAAAGAAAAAAGGGAAAGATAGAGAGTGAAATAGAATGAAAGAGAGAGAGAGAGAGAGAGAGAGAGAGAGAGAGAGAGAGAGAGAGAGAGAGAGAGAGAGAGAGAGAGAGAGGGGGGGCAGGGAGAGAGAACGGAAAAATTAAGCAAGGAGTGAAAGAGGGAGAGAGATGGAAAAAAAATAGAGTAAAAATTAAATGACCTGCTCTATGATTGTTACAATGAATATTTGCTTGAAACCGACAAAATTAATATAAATGTTCTGTATAAAAAGAGAAAAGTGTGCTCTTATTGACGACTGCTTGGTGTTCTTTTGTTAGCGTACATTGAATCGTCGTTATTTGGGTTTGTTGGTGTTTTGTTTACTGTAAGTCTTTAGCTTCTCCACGTGGCAGGCGAGGAGCGGCAGGCAGCTCGAGCCATCCGTCACCGCCCGTCACTGTTCGGTGTATATTGGATCCTTTCTTCCCTCTGTGCGTCTGTTCCTAATTGCCATTTCATTGTCCATTATTTTGCCTTTAGCCATGGAGTTTTTTTTTTTTTTTTAGTTATTTATTCTTTTATTTGGTGGGTTTGATTGACACACACACGTTTATGCACATACACACATGCGCGTGCACACACATACATGGGCGCGGGTGCGCGCACACACACACACACACACACACACACACACACACACACACACACACACACACACACACACACTCTCTCTCTCTCTCTCTCTCTCTCTCTCTCTCTCTCTCTCTCTCTCTCTCTCTCTCTCTCTCTCTCTCTCTCTCTCTCTCTCACACACACACACACACACACACACACACACACACACACACACACACACACACACACACACACACACACACACACACACACACACACACACACACACACACACACACACACACACACACATATATATATATATATATATATATATATATATATATATATATATATATATATATATATATAGAGAGAGAGAGAGAGAGAGAGAGAGAGAGAGAGAGAGAGAGAGAGAGAGAGAGAGAGAGAGAGATTTTACGAACATAGGAAAGTAGTAGTAATCATAACAACTATATAGAATCATACAACATTTAAACATCAAATTTATGAGATTTTATGACATCGTCTGTTCCTTAGTCAATAGTACACACTCCTCCTGCAGAACACATCACCAAACATACGCAGCAAATGCACAGCCAGTCCCTCACACAGTCACCAGGCAAGATTACCATCCCTATAGATCCTCACCAATTAATACAAGAAGCTTTACGGGGATCAACAGCGGAAGGAGGAGGAGGAATAGGACGAGGGGAGGTGGGAAGTGTGAGAGAGTGTGAGAGTGTGAGGGTGACTGTGGGAAGACCTGCTGCCGACCGTCCCTCGCCCAGTACCGGGATGAAAATATGGAAGGATTAGTGAATTAGCTGGAGAGATATGAGAGGGAGAGAGAGAGGAGGAGAGGGAGGGAAAGTTGATTGATTGTCTCTGTATTGGTGCAAAAAAGAGTGTAAGCAGATGAATGGGATGATGTGTCTAGATATTCACACGCTCTCTGCCTACAGTGCTGGATGGATCATGATTTTTTACATTAATAATTGAAATTGATTATTGACGCGTGGGTGAACGGAATGAGCCAAGTGTTTGTCAGTGAGTGGCCTGAGGTGACGCGTTGTACTGGTGCAGGAGAAGGTGGAGAAGGTACTGCATTTGATTATTTGTGCTGACTTTTAACCTTTGAGTCCATTTAGTGAAACGTTTGTTAATATGTAATGGTTACGTTTTGGTATTGGCTCAAAACATGTTTCTGTACTGTGTGATGGAGGGGCATTATGCAGCTTTTAGAGGGGACTTATGTAGACATGAACGGAGACTGTTGTTAATGATTTGATATTCAAGTCCTTTTAATTGTTTGCCAATATACTGTGGATTTTTTTTTCTGTTTATCCAAAGCATGATTCTTGACTACCTGGTGGAGAAAAACTATGCAGCCTTGTGAGGAATTGATTTTATTTAATAACTTTTGATTTCCATTAAATTAGCTACCTTCTCAATAATGTGTGTTGTCTGTTAATTTTGATTCAAGAAGTTCCTCTCTGCTTCCTGATAGAGAAATGTTATATGGCGAAGCAGGATGCTAGAGCCTGCAGGAAACTGGCAGCTGGCGGTTCACTGCATTGTGCTCCTTTTAGCTCATCAATAGAGGCTGGACAGAGGCCGGACATATGGTGCAGAATAGACCAGGGGATAGAAAGAGCGGTCCTTGATTAGGTACCACTCAGGAACATAGAAGTGTTCTAGAGTCCACTATAGAAGGTTGTTGCCTCATGATACTATTCTGACTTACATCGCAGTGTCTACAAACGCGGTCGTCTCTATTCTAGTTAGCCAAATTTCACATGAATCAAAGGAAAAAAAAAAAATCGCTAGTGAGTTAGAAAAAGTAAGGGTGACAATAAGTTTCCTGAATTTTCCTCTTAATTGTTTGATGGTGGTCTACAAGTGAACTGACCATTATTTTACCTTTTATGTGCCATTGTGTTGAATTCCTTCAATTGCAAATCTGAAATAAAATAAAATAAGTTGAAAGGGATGAGAAAGTGAAGACTGAAAATACCGATTAATTTATAGTATAGTCGACATAGCAAGGCAGAGGATAAGAGGAAAAAAAAAAAAACAGAAATGGATGCAAGAATGGAGGTTGCGGCGCATAAAGATAAGGATTAGTGAATGACTTAATACAGTTGATATAATAACGCTGAGAGGAATAGATAATAAAAATATGGATAAATAAAAGATATCTTACTTGAAGCATCTATAGGTGGTTCTGTGACCTTGACGTGGGCATGAATACGTAGCCCCTGTACCACATTTCTTTTCAACACAAATGGCTACGTATTATATTGAGTCCTTCGCAATGTGGCTCGTATTCTCAAACACTTCTGAACTTCACTTTTACTATTTCGAAAGTCTTTATTTAAATTTACACGAGTTTTCAAAGATGTTTTTACGGTTCTAGAGGCAGATTAACAAAATTTCTTCATTATCAACTGTAGAAACAATCTTAAATTTCCGCCAATCATTTCTGTGGCCTTGAAAATAGTCGTGGTGAGAGAGCAAAGCGTTTCTGAGTACGGATCATATCAGTCCCATTCTATGAAGTCAACTTATGCATACCTTTCTCCTTACTAGCACTCTTCAAATAATCCCTTTTCAGCATTCCTTTTCCCTATCCCTCTTCACTATCCCTCTTCACCAGCACTCTTCACTACCACTCTTCACTGCGCGGCACCCGATTCCTGTTGATAAGGTAGAGGGCGAGGTCACGTGACTGCGATGGGGGGGAGCTGACTAGGCACGTGTCTCGCCTTATCGCCGCTGCAGGGAAACAAGGCGCTGTGTCCCAAACCGCGTAGCCGTCGTGTTTGGATGTGTGTCAAGGCAGTGCTCAGAAGAGGACGTTAGGTAAGTAAGTTGTGGGTGAGATTTGATGCACAGACAGACAGACGGACAGATTGGTACATTTGCACGTTTTTTTAATTTTTTTTTATTATCTATTGATCAAAAAAAGGAATTTTCTCGCTATATCTTTTTTTTCCGATTTTGTGTCTCTGTTTTTGTCTGTCATTGTCTGTCTATCTGTTTGTTTGTTTGTTTGTTTGTTAGTCTGGCTGTCTGTCTGTCTGTCTGTCTGTCTGTCTGTCTGTCTGTCTCTGTCTCTCTGTCTCTCTCTCTCTCTCTCTCTCTCTCTCTCTCTCTCTCTCTCTCTCTCTCTCTCTCTCTCTCTCTCTCTCTCTCTCTCTCTCGGTTGTTTAGTAAAGTCTCACACAAACAAGACAAGATGCAAAGTGTCCCATCACGTGACGCTTCTTCCACCTGCCTGAAGAATAGTTACTACAAAGAACAAAGGTAATGTATTAATGGGTAACGTACAAACATCAATAATAATGCAGAAAAAAAAATCTTTATTTTCTTTCTGTTGCTTGAAGGAAATTGGCCACAAACTAAAATAAGAAAGGAACCGAAGTAAAGTTATCAGTCAAAAAAAGAAAATTCGAAAACTGAGACCATTTTAGTTACTGAGGTATCCCAAGGGCCTTGTGTCACTCCCTCAGCGGAGTGGAGCAGCCCCGAGGTGATCATGTCGTCAGCGGCAGGCTGCGCGGCGAGCCCCGTGACGCCACACAAGGTAGTTAAGGCCAACACAAACACGCCGGAAATGCTGCACCGACGACATTGTAATCCCCCAACACAATCGAACTCCATTATTGTGGGTTGCGCCACTACTGCCGCAGCCACCATCTTGCGCCATTACACTGGCGACACTGATGACCATAACAATGGATTACCGCGACGCGCCATCAAGCCAGGCCTGCCAACACCCGCGCCGAGTCACTCTGCTCACTTACCACCTCTGAAACTGTCTCATTTCTACCGGTATCTTTCCTCCAGCAGGTGTTCATGTCAGAGAGTAATTTCCCAGCGCTGGTCAGCGTGGAAGGCCTCACCGTAACGAGGAGGAGGAATAAGGTGGTGTGTGGTGGGCTTGGCGACGCTGAGAGGCTCACCCCTTCCCGGCTCCCCTCCAGTGTCGCCACACGCGGGATCTGACCGGCTTATTGTCAAGATTAATTGCCGGAATTGAGAAGGATTGGATAGTTTAAAATTTTATTCTTTTTATGTCTTCCTTTCCATGGTGGCTTATGACTTTGTTGGAAAGTCTTGTGATTATGTGTATCTTTTTCGTTCCCAGGCACAAGTCGTTCATTTACACAATCGCGTGCTGCCACAAGTGTCTGCCAGCACTCCCACACTGCTCAATGCATCGTAAAGGGCAATTATGTTCTCAGTCATCACGAGGAACACACGAGGAAGGAAGCGAGCTCACGTAGGAAGACATGACCTGTGGAGTGGCGTGTGGGGCTGTGGTGCCTAATGTTTCCCCGCCGCCCCGCCCCGCAGATACCATCGGGGCGTCTATCAGCACGCGTCTCTCTTGATCCCAACCGCCCCTTGCCCCGGAGGCGGCGAGGAGCGGCCTCGCTCATCCCTTTTGAAACCACCCGCGAAAACTTTGCATAATTTTCTAAAGAGTGCGTCCGCGGAGGGTTGATGGATCACATATTGTTAGTCACTTACCGTCGGGTTTACAAGACCAGGCCGTGTTGAGCTGCGTCGCCTCACACCAGCCGCCGCTCGCTCACTCTTCACCACCATTTTTTTCTTTCTTTTTATCTGCTTTTCATTTGTGGTATATTGATTTCCACATGTATTTTTTTTTCTCTTCTCAACGGCCTCAAGAAAAGTCATGGGGGTGGATGATACCGCTGACGGTGATACAAAAGTGAGATGGTGTAACGAATCACACCACTCTCACCACAGGCTGTGAACTGACTAACCTATAGAGCAAAAGCCGCAGCTCTTCTAATCCCGGACATTCTTCTCAACTCATATTTAGCTGTGTTTGGTCGTATATATATTTTTTCACACGTAATCATCATTATTTTATAAATCTCTTTACTTAACATATACACAACGATAAGAAGAGCGTTCTAATTCTGTCGAGAGGATAGCGGTGAATGGAAGTACATATTAGTTTCTGATGGTAGGGGAATCGAACACTGCCCAGGCTGAGAGGTCACTCAGTATTACGTGTGATCTTAAAACTTTTCGTCGTTTTTTGTCTCGATTAATTTCAACAAATTCTAACAAATGTATTTTGGGGAGTTTTCAAGGCTACTTTCATGTTTCTAATAACAATTTGATAGAATTTTATATTGTCGGTGGAAAAAAAAATAAATAAACAGCCTTGATTGTTGTAACGAGTGAACAAAACATTTAAGAATATGACCCCATCTCCTTTAAAGTGTGGATTAAAGGAAACGCTTAACACAGTTGATGGAAAGACATGATACTCTGGTAACCCATATGGTACTTTTTACACTGATTATCAAATTTGTGAAGAAACGCGAATCGAAAACATGACGTGAAAGTTTTCTAAGAGAGTACATGTAAATTGTTTAATGAATGACGACTCAGACATGAGGTAAATTTTATTATAGTGTATGATTGTTGTGAATATCTGTGGAAACTTGTGCATGTTTGAGTATTTATTATGTTAAGGCTATAAGACTCATTGTGTTTCTTTGAATCAAGAAGCGCCTTTTTGAAGATCAGGAACGAAAAAAGACCATCCATCTTTGAAGCAAGACAACTTGACTGTGGACAATGAGTATACATTCAGCATCTTAGTGAGTGTGTGTGTGTGTGTGTGTGTGTGTGTGTGTGTGTGTGTGTGTGTGTGTGTGTGTGTGTGTGTGTGTGTGTGTGTAAGCCAAGCACGTGGGTATTATCTGTTGCACGTTCTGCACGACAGCTGTGTGCTTGTCTTTGCCTCAAGCGAGCCGCTCTTGTTGACATGGACAGTCGCTGCTTCACACACCGGGCGCACGTGTGTCTGCATCTTTATCGCGTGAAAAATTCCCTTCGCTTCTCCTTGACTGTAAATTTATATCCTTTGACTGTAACGAGTAAGATTCCTTCACATGACGAGATTATTAACCTTCTACTTAGCTTATCTCCGTCTTAAACGCGTCAATTTACAGGGCTCGCAGGCACCCACCCACCCACCCACCCACTAACCCACACACACACATGCATACTCAGGTTCACATCTGTTGATCCTCCCACAATGTTCTTTTTCATGTTCCCTTCCACCATCACCACTCCTCGCAGCGTCCCCGTTCCATCCCCCATCCCATCTCCAGCCTTCCCAGTCTCTCATTTTTCTTAGTCTCCCTACCATTCATCAGCTCATCCTGCGGTCCTTCCTTATCCTGCACCTTTACCCAGGCGTCCCTCTCCTCTCCTGCACTCCTTTCTCTCTCCTCTAACCCATTCGCTCTCATTCCTTTCCTCCGTCTTCCCATTCACACTCCAGAAACTTTCCTCCACCCTCCCCTCCCTCCTACACCACCCCCTTCATTCCTCAAATTCAGACCCTCTAAGCCTCCATTCCTCCCCCTTCCCTCCTCTCCCCGCCCCGTCTCAGCATTGGGGGACGGCAAGGGGGGAGCGTGGGAACAGGATGCCGACTCCTGCTCTCTGGTCGCCGCGAACAAGTTGTTTAACGACGTGTTTTAAAACTTAAATTGTATTAGGAAGTTCTTTTTTGTGGGCGTGATTTATAATAATGTTTTGGCCACGAGACGAGCGGGGCAGAGGGAGGGAGGGAGGGAGGGAAGGAGATGGTGGCGGTGGTGGTAGTGGTGGTGGTTATTATTATGATGAGGGCGTCACTGTGGCGATGATTGGCCTGGTTGGTGACGAAGATGTGATGGAGTCGGCTTGTGACCCTATTCAGAATCGCTTTGTTCTCGCGTCAGGGCAATTTTTCAAAGGTCATAGAGATTTTTCAGTTCAATTTTGAATGGTGTTGTTGTCGTTGATAGTGCTGGTTACTTGTTAAACTATTAATACAACCAACACTTGCACTCTTTTAAGTGGGAGGTTTCAAGACGCCTCCTCTAATTTTCGATGATTAAGTTTGACCATGATTTCGATTCTGATCTTATTTTCCAATGGCCAGTGTCTTCCATATATAAGAATAAATAAATAGATAATGAATAAAACACTTGAAAATCTTAGTAACTTTTCCTAGAACACGTTGTACGTACGTTATAGTGATAGACGCTGAAGTGATTGAGAATACAAACCATGGTGTAGACCGCCTTATAGAGCGCTGTGACGGGCTGCAAGAAGCCGTCAGGTCTCCGTAAGGCAATCCCTTTATAAAGCATATTTAATTCCACCTATCATCTCCATTCATAAAGTTGTGCAATCTTAGGACTCGGCACTAACAGTCTAATTATTGTGTATATTCAATTCTTCTACCACTCTATTTATTCATCATTAATATTGTCTTTTTTGTATATAACCTTCCTAAGCTCCAACTTGTCGTTATTAGTCATATCCTTACTACTGACCGTACACTTCTTCTTTAGGTCATTCTCTTTACATCTCACTAAGCCTGTTCCGCACTCCAGCCCAGCCCGTCCATCAAGCTTGACGTGTCCTGTTTCCAAGGGATGACCATCACGAGACTTCTCCCTGTCATCACCTTTGTCCTACACACTCGCCGGTCCCGTACACTCCCCTACAACCTCTGTTTGTGTAGTCCACTGAAGCACTTGTTCATGAGTCTCCTCCAAGTCTTCCGATCAGCTTTCAGTATCCCTGTCATAATCTTCAATGCTGCGCTAGCTAAGAATAGAGATAGATTGCTTGTCATTTATCTTTCTTTTTTGTATTCATCATGTCTTGGTCGTGTCCTATCAGTCACGTGGCATTCATGAAGATTATCAACACACACACACACACACACACACACACACACACACACACACACACACACACACACACACACACTGCGTAGTGTAGTGGTTAGCACGCTCGACTCACAGTTGAGAGGCCCGGGTTCGAGTCCCGATAAGCGGCGAGGCAAATGGGCAAGCCTCTTAATGTGTGGCCCCTGTTCACCTAGCAGTAAATAGGTACGGGATGTAACTCGAGGGTTTGTGGCCTCGCTTTCCCGGTGTGTGGAGTGTGTTATGTGGTCTCAGTCCTACCCGAAGATCGGTCTATGAGCTCTGAGATCGCTCCGTAATGGGGAAGACTTGCTAGGTGACCAGCAGACGGCCGAGGTGAATCACACACACACACACACACACACACACACACACACACACACACACACACGCCCGGTAGCTCAGTGGTTAGAGCGCTGGCTTCACAAGCCAAAGGACCGGGGTTCGATTCCCCGGCCGGGTGAAGATATTTGGGTGTGTCTCCTTTCACGTGTAGCCCCTGTTCACCTAGCAGTGAGTAGATACGGGATGTAAATCGAGGAGTTGTGATCTTGTTGTCCCGGTGTGTGGTGTGTGCCTGGTCTCAGGCCTATCCGAAGATCGGAAATAATGAGCTCTGAGCTCGTTCCGTAGGGTAACGTCTGGCTGTCTCGTCAGAGACTGCAGCAGATCAAACAGTGAATTACACACACACACACACACACACACACGGCCCGGTAGCTCAGTGGTTAGAGCGCTGGCTTCACAAGCCAGAGGACCGGGCTTCGATTCCCCGGCCGGGTGGAGATATTTGGGTGTGTCTCCTTTCACGTGTAGCCCCTGTTCACCTAGCAGTGAGTAGGTACGGGATGTAAATCGAGGATTTGTGACCTTGTTGTCCCGGTGTATGGTGTGTGCCTGGTCTCAGGCCTATCCGAAGATCGGAAATAATGAGCTCTGAGCTCGTTCCGTAGGGTAACGTCTGGCTGTCTTGTCAGAGACTGCAGCAGATCAAACAGTGAAACACACACACACATATTTTGTAATACAGGTTTCGTAACAGATCAGTTTTCACAAGATCAAGCCAACAGTGCAAGATAAAGGAGCGGACGGGGGGCGGAGGTGAAAGGCCATCG
>NC_059296.1:30046368-30081368 GCF_017591435.1 Portunus trituberculatus | reverse complement strand
CTCACACTTTCCTTGCTCTCTCCCCTCACCCACACCCTCCCTTCCCTCTCTCTCTCTTCCTCTCCGGTGATGGGGGTCGCGAGTGGCGGTCATCATATTGTGTCCATATTATTTCCGCGTCACTTCTGGGCCATTTACTCCTTACACAGCGTGACTCGTTCCCCTACTGTGATGGCGCAGGAGAATAGGGGCGGAGGAGCAGCATTGTTGCGGAAGGGGAGGTGGTGTGGCGGGTGGCGGGGCCTTCAAGACGATGGAGATGTGAATGCCGGTAAGAGGGGGTGATGGTGTTGTGGTGGTGCGGTGGTGATGGTGTTATAAGTATTGATATTGTTGGTGGTGGTATTGTGGGATTAGTTACTGTGGAAGTACTAGATAGGGTCGTGGTACAGGTAATGTGGAGTTAGTTAAGGTGATAGTAATAGTGGTGGTGGTAGCGGAGGAGTGGTTGTATTATTCTAGGTTAGAGTAATGTAAACTGGTCTTTGTTTGTGTTTGTGTTAGAGGAAGAGGTTGGCTAAGAATTGCTAATTACTATGTAAAGAATATCATAAGTAACACTAAAAATACATCTAGGTAGTGAGTTGAGTAGAAAAAAAAAACATTCTTATCATGTTGGCTAATTCATTCAGTTTGTTGAGATGCCTTTGAAGCAACTGGGCTAAAGTCGCAGTAAGGTAGCATAACATAATCACGTCGAAAGCTTGAGGCCTAAAGAATGAACGATGAAATGAATGAAGGTGACATGTTGTCAAGATAGGAAGTAATGCAGAAGAAATGTTATGCTTATATTGCTTAGACAGACAGGTTAATGGGAAAAGATTTTTAATAACAAAGAAAGAGCAGAATAATTAGTTAAGTGCATATAGAAAGAAAAGGAAAAAAAATATCTTAATTGCTTTCCTCTCCTCCCTTCCACACTAAAAACTGAATATGAAAGGGTCTTGGTACTACGTTCAGTAACATAGCGCCTCTGTAACAACGAAAAAAAATTTCTTGATACACAGTGTGACCAACACATTGTAATCTTGCAGCACAGTATTTCCTCATTGACCAAATATAATATTTTCAGATAATATCCCTTCATTCAGATCAATATTCACCCATCTTAGAAATATTTCTTTCACGTTGACTTGTCAGACTTTTGGCGCAAATTTCGTGGTGGAATATAAGGGACGACTAAACCACGAGTGAGCGCAGCATGTACATGAGTGGTGTGCTGGTAAGGGTTTAGCCATGACAAGTTTAGACTCTCAAGGCACATAGGATGAAAAATAGGGGTGACCTCATCCTAGCAGCTGTTCCATTCCTGGCCGAGGGGCGCGAGAGTAATGGAAGCGTGGGTGTAATAGAGCTCTAGGGCACAGCACCGTGACCGCCCGCGCCTGGTAATGCGACACGCTAGAGGAGCCACCCGGAAGAGCCGTAAGAGAAGGGAAGCGAGGGAGGTGTTAACGACGCTGGAATGTGTCTGGCCAGCGGCATGGAGACAACAGACCTGCTCCTCGTCCTCGTCCTTGCTGCTTGGCCCATATTTTGAAACGTTCCTGTGTCGCATATCTAATGCTTCCAAAAGATTCTAGTTCAACTTACAAGGGTTCTAAGGGAATATTTATGGTTTTAGTGACATTGATGGTAAGTTTTTTTTTATTATGAATGGGAAAACAGTCTTGAGAACCAGGCTAAACATGTGGCAACTGAAAATAATCATTGTAAGAGAGCAAAGCACTTTAGAATATGGGCCAGTTTGACGTGCAATCCCCAGCCTGTGCCTCATCCGCTAAGGACTCATAGGTCTTTCATGAGCAAAATGTGGCACGATCTTTCCTGGTGAAGTGCCGCGCTGTAGACAAATGAACCTCCCTTAACGAGACTCGCGCCTCCCCATCGGAAATTCCCGTCAGTTATCGCCTCGTCGACGGAACTCAGGATCATTGAGTGCCAGTAAAGAGTTGGTGGAGAAGCCCTCGCGGTATCTACAACCAGACGAGGAGCAGAGGAAGAGCAGAGGAAGCCAAGAGATAGAACCAAACGAGGGAAAATCTTGCCGCAACCTCGTCCTCCTCGCCCCGTCTTCGGAGAGAATATAGACTCCAGTGCCGCGCTGATAAAGGTCACGAGGGGCAGAGTGAGCGGCGTGACCCCATCAGCCAAACAGAGGGAAAACTGACCCGGAGGTAGTGCAGGGCGGGGAGAGGTGAGATGCGAGTGGCAGAGAGAGAGAAAGAGAGAGAGAGAGAGAGAGAGAGAGAGAGAGAGAGAGAGAGAGAGAGAGAGAGAGAGAGAGAGAGAATGAAAGCTACCACGTTTTGATTCATATGGCTCTTACTAGGAATTCTTTTTACATGCATTTAATACTGTGATAATATCGTTTACAGATATCTAAAAAAAAAAAAAAAGCGCATAAAGAACCAAAAAATTAAATCTTTATTAGTCTCTCTTATTGAAGGAAACTATTAAAGCAAAGTTGTGTGAAGTTAGTTCAGGAGTGGAGGAAAAAGGGCTATTACTACCTATTATTTTTGTTTTTTTATTTTATTTATACCATGTGGGCTTTTCACGGGAATTTATGGGCTGAAGGGGATACTTTTTGGGGTACCTCCTATGTCAAAGCCCACCCGCTAGGAAACCATTGCCCCGAGTGAGGAAGCCCAACCTACACTCGGACCGTGGACAGGATTCGAACCCGTGCGCTTGGAGACCTCTCGGACCCCAAAGCGCACATGGTTCTTAACTCAGCCAGCGCCTCTTTTACGTAATAAGAGACAGAAGGGAAGGTTCGATGTGTTGTCTTGCTGTTTCATACGTCTTGAACACCAGGCAAAACTAAACTTCCTGACTCATCGTTCTTTTTCGTTTTAAGAGTTGTAATAATAAGTACGCTTTTCGTTTCCATTTTTTACTATTTTTGTGACTTTGGTCTATCTTATTGACTTACAAAACACAGAAAAAAAGAACACGCCACTATTTTTTTTCTACCATGTATAAAAATGTAATTCCTAATATGAACTGAATTTTTTAGGTGTGAGTATTTATCTGTTGTGTCGACATTGAGTGGACACCAGATAATGTAAATAATGTAGATTTGAGGAATTACTTTAAAAAAAAATCATCATAGTATAAAACTAGTGTGTGTGTGTGTGTGTGTGTGTGTGTGTGTGTGTGAGCAAACTTTCATATTCCCTGAATCATTTCTATATCTATTACATTTTCTTCTTCCAACTAAATTATTTGAATGTCCTGCACACAATAGAAACAAAACTCTGATAATTTACATTCAGTCCATCAGTCAGTAAACCAGCCCATTAGCCTAAAACGGATTCTCTCTCTCTCTCTCTCTCTCTCTCTCTCTCTCTCTCTCTCTCTCTCTCTCTCTCTCTCTCTCTCTCTCTCTCTCTCTCTCTCTCTCTCTCTCTCTCTCTCTCTCTCTCTCTCTCTCTCTCTCTCTCTCTCTCTCTCTCTCTCTCTCTCTCTCTCTCTCTCTCTCTTTTTTTTTTTTTTTTTTAAACAAAACTTAATACAAAGGAACATGTACCCAAAGGCGCACTGTCGTGTGCTACCTATTCTAAGGGTACTACAATCTATTTCTCTACAATATTTACAAGACTTAAAAATAGATAATATACAAGATGGTCAGCATGTAAATGGAGCACTATTCGTTTCACTTCACTAGCACTATTCACGCACTGCACTACACTGAGTGTCACGTCACAAAGAGTGTCAGAGGAGTTGGCAGTGTCTGTCTCCACTTATGTGCCATCAGTTTGACACTGTGTGTGTTCATCTCCTGGACGTGAGGCACCGCGGCCGTGAACAAGTTCCACATCCTGGAGACGCGTCCTGCGAAGGTGCGTTGATGCTGACACCCGTGGGATCGCGGCACCTCTACGGCGTCACCACCATTGAGCACCGTTCTCGTGCTCCGTGCGGTGACTCTTAGAGGATGACGCAGCCCTGCCAGATGTGGCACTCTTTGCACCTGTGCCTTATGGAACACTACGATCGCCGCCACGTCTCTGCGGTGTTCCAGTGAATCAAGGGGACGCTCAGGCTCTGGGTGAGGTGGTAGTGCAGCATCTACTAGCCGTATGGCGCGGCGTTGGATGCTGTCCAGTCTCCTTCTGTGTGTGGCGGCACAGGACATCCAGGAGAGAGCTGCGTATTCAAGGTGGGGCCGCACCTGTGCCTTGTACAGCAGCAGTCTCCCTTCCTGTCGAGGAAACTGGCGATCCTTCTGAGAGCGGAGATCCTGTGAGAGGCTTTCTTGGCAATGGTTTTGACATGCCTGTCAAACCTCAGCCCTCGATCCACCTCCACTCCAAGTATCTTGACGTCATCTTGGAGTGGGAGAGCAGCAGCGCCAAAAGACAACTTTCCTGCCATTGCTGCCATGGCGGCTGGGGACCGAGAGACAACCATTGCTTGTGTCTTCTCCGGCGCGAATGTCACTTGCCAGCGAGCACCCCACTCCTTTATCACTCGTAGCTGCTGATTGATGGCCTCAGCAGCCCGCCCACTGTCCTGGCGTGGATAGGTATAGGAGAGGGTGCAGTCATCAGCATAGGCCATGACTCCTGGCAGTAGCTGGAGAAGATCATCCACGTAGATATTCCACAGGAGTGGGCCAAGAATTGAACCCTGTGGCACTGATGCCTCCACAGGCAGGGACTCAGATGTTTGCCCGTTGACAACCACCTTGAGGCTTCTGTCCTGCAGGTAATTTCCCAAGAGTCGTAGCAAGCCACCCTGGATGCCTTTAGCACGAAGCTTTTCTAGTAATCCGTTGTGCCATACTTTATCAAAAGCTCCTGCTATGTCCAAAGCAACCACTATAGTGTCCTTGCCGTCGTCGAGGGCGTCCTGCCAATGCCTGGTGAGAAGCATCATTAGGTCGGAGGTTGACCTTCCAGGTCTGAACCCAAACTGTTGGTCTGAGAGGAGGGCATTGTCCTTGAGATGGCTACACACCACCTCTGCCACGACCCTCTCAAACACTTTACCCACCACTGACAACAGGGATATGGGTCTGTAGTTTTTGGGTCCGTCCTGAGCTTTTTGTGTACGGGAACTACTCGAGCCTCCTTCCACACTGAAGGCCAGACGTTTTCCCGTACACAAGTTGTGAAGACTTGGGTGAGAGGGGCAGCCAGTTCCTGGGAGCATCGCTTCAGCAGGTGCGGGCTGATGTCATCAGGGCCGGTGGCTTTCTGTGTGTCCAGCCCCCGCAATAATCGCTTCACCTGCTGATGCGTCACCTCCACCATGGTGACAGTCTTCTCACATTGCTGGACCAGCTGAGGCGGTGGCTGCTGTGGATTCCCGACCTTCATTTTTCCAGCAAACAAGGAAGCCAGCAACTGTGCCCTCTCCTTACTGCTGGTGGCGACAGTACCGTCCTGCTTGCTGAGGGAGGGATGGATTCTTGGTGGCCAGTTCCTTGTTTGTCCTTAACAAGAGACCACCAAGTTTTGTTTCCTACGCCAGTGCCACACAGTTTCCGGCGCAGGCTTTCCTCCCACTTTTTTAAGGCCCACTTGCTGGTTACCACCATCCTCCTGCATGCAGCCCTGTGCAGGTCCTTGTTGCGCCGAGTCGGGTTCCTCTTGTAGCGGAGCCAGGCAGCATACTTTGCCTCGGCAGCAACACGGCAACGGTAGCCAAACCATGGCTGATCCGTCGATCTGGTGGTGTATTCCCTGTGTGGGACGTGGCGTCTCTGGAGGGCGAGAAGGTGAGAGGTGAGTGCAAGTGCTTCACTCTCTGCTCCTCCCTGTAGCAGAGTGGCCCATGGGGTGTGGGTCAGGTCGCGGCGCAGGGAAGCCCAGTCTGCTTTGTTCCACAGCCAGATGGTGCGGGTGGTGGCCTCGTCCTGAGCCACGCCCACTGAGTACAGTCTCTCTCTCTCTCTCTCTCTCTCTCTCTCTCTCTCTCTCTCTCTCTCTCTCTCTCTCTCTCTCTCTCTCTCTCTCTCTCTCTCTCTCTCTCTCTCTCTCTCTCTCTCTCTCTCTCTCTCTCTCTCTCTCTCTCTCTCTCTCTCTCTCTCTCTCTCTCTCTCTCTCTCTCTCTCTCTCTCTCTCTCTCTCTCTCTCTCTCTCTCTCTCTCTCTCTCTCTCTCTCTCTCTCTCTCTCTCTCTCTCTCTCTCTCTCTCTCTCTCTCTCTCTCTCTCTCTCTCTCTCTCTCTCTCTCTCTCTCTCTCTCTCTCTCTCTCTCTCTCTCTCTCTCTCTCTCTCTCTCTCTCTCTCTCTCTCTCTCTCTCTCTCTCTCTCTCTCTCTCTCTCTCTCTCTCTCTCTCTCTCTCTCTCTCTCTCTCTCTCTCTCTCTCTCTCTCTCTCTCTCTCTCTCTCTCTCTCTCTCTCTCTCTCTCTCTCTCTCTCTCTCTCTCTCTCTCTCTCTCTCTCTCTCTCTCTCTCTCTCTCTCTCTCTCTCTCTCTCTCTCTCTCTCTCTCTCTCTCTCCATAACACCATCGTCAGTGCCATCACGGAGGCAGGAGTGGCCGGGGTGCGGGCAGAGTGGCGTTGGGAGTGACTGTAGTGGAGGGTAGGGAGCAAGGAAGACGAGAAGGCGGAGATGCTGGGAGGCTGGAAGGAGGGGAGGCGGGGACGTGTGAGGCGCTGAGCTGCAGTAACGAGCGCCTTCCCTCTGAGCAGGAAGTGGCTCTAAGTGCCGCGTGGGAGGCCCGGGCTGATAAGATAGCTCGTGGATCGCAGACAGGATAAGGAGACGGACTATTCTGAGGGAGAGAGGAGGTACAAAACTCGGAGAGAGCGGAAAGTTACGGGTGAGAGATGTGGTTCATAAAGGAGAAGATGTGTGATGGTGAAAGGGAGAGGAGAATGAGAGAAGGAGAGGCGAGGAGAGAGGAATGGCAGGAAGGAGGTGGAGGAAGCTAAACTGAGGAGGTAAAAGTGGTGAGGAAGGAATGTCTTATAGCGAAGGGAGGGAAATTATGGGAAATGGAAGGCAAGTTGTTGTGTTTACTTTGGAAGAGAGTAACTTTAGACTCTTAATACTAGTGAATGTATGGGCCAATAATAGATAAATGAAAACTTGGGCCGATGGTAAATAAGTGATCACTGAAAGTTTAATTGTAAATGTAAATTGAGAATTGTTCTTTTATAGTTTGCAAGTAGAGAGAGAGAGAGAGAGAGAGAGAGAGAGAGAGAGAGAGAGAGAGAGAGAGAGAGAGAGAGAGAGAGAGAGAGAGAGAGAGAGAGAGAGAGAGAGAGAGAGAGAGAGATTACACCGTAAAGCAGAATAAAACCAACATTTTTCATCATAGTAAGCTTAATCAAAAACATCCACTGGTCTATTCTTCTCCTCTGCTTAGAGTCCCTGGAAGTCTCATCGCTAAAAACCTGCACCTCAAAGGCTTGTTGTTCACTCATTTGACGTCACCGCACACCTCGCTCTTGAGCTTCGCGGGCACGTGGCGGCGGCTCTTGAGACGTGACGAGATTGAATAAAGGGGAACCACGAGAGATTACCGATTCGTTTAGTGTCTCCAGCATATAGCAAAGGATAGGAGTAATTGATATATATTCTTTTAGTTTAAGCGTCAAATCAACACGCTTCTTTTAACGATGGCCTGGATCTCGCTGGAATAAAAGGCTTGATTTCGAACCCTCTAGATAGCTGCTTCTTCCATGACCTCTTGTGTTGGCGTCGTATAGAGTTAACCTCACGTTTCATCCCAGGTCAACACGATTCTTTTACCGATGGACGTGTATCTGAATCTGGCTGTATAAAAGGCGATGAGTTGTTGAGTTGTTGGCTGTGAATGTTGCCTTTCGAATGACACTCTCTGACTTGTTCCTCTTCACTGTCTCTTCTTTTGCTCTCTTCCATGACATACAGACTATCTTGCCCAGAGACTCACGCCCTGAGAAGCATGCCCGGAAACTCACAACTCCATCCCAAATACTCACACCCCGACGCCCCGACACCCATTTCCCACAAATCATCCCGCGACGTCTGAGACACTCTGAAACGTATTGACACTCATGGCATGCCACAACACCCAAACATCCCAACAACAGCACCTTTACACTCGACTCCATAGGTACCCACCATAACACGAGAGAGAGAGAGAGAGAGAGAGAGAGAGAGAGAGAGAGAGAGAGAGAGAGAGAGAGAGAGAGAGAGAGAGAGAGAGAGAGAGAGAGAGAGAGAGAGAGAGAAAAAAAAAAAAACCTTCGCGGGAACAAAGTTTGGCGTGGGATGAGGCGGACCATAAACCTCAGCGATAGTGTCTCCACCCGAGGCTGTTGTCGCTAAATGTCACCCAGGACTAGCTACCTTCTTAATTACCACGATAATATCTGCATTGCAAATTTATACAGGCTCCATGTGCTTTACGGAGATGCTAATGGCCGCCAGGAAAGATCATCCAGTCAACCGACTCTTAAATCCTGGAATAAAGTGGGCGGTTTGTCCACAGCAGCTTCTCAGTTTGCCACAGAAGTCGGTGACGGGGCGGCGTGGCTCAAGGCAAGGATACGAGCGGCGGGAAGAGGGCGAGCAAATACTGTGAGGGCTGTTGGAATGGCCTGTGGGGTCTGCGAGAGGCATGGATCTGGCAGACGCAAGCCAAATCAAGTTAATAAACACATAATGGTGATCCTCTTTCTCTGTATCTCTTCCTTCGTCAGGCTAAACAAGAGGCGTCTTTTGTCTCATCCCTCTCATTTGGTACACTCATTGTTACACTAGATATCTGCAGAGGAAGCGACGACAAGCCTTTGGAGGATCTGTGACAAAAGAACAGCCCGACTTCTCGTTCGGGAGACAGTAAGGAGTCCATTAAGCTTCTATCTCGCATACCACCGCCGACGCCCGCCCTGGTCTGGCCAGGTGCGCCGTCGCTCGCCTGCAGAAGCGACACGCGCGGCCAGGGGATGAAGTCGTTCCCGATGAGCCGATAACTGCCGAGCTAATATGTGTTCGAGAATTCCATTTGTCGGAACAATTGCCAACAGCGTGGTCCTATTCTTTTTCATTATCTGCATTGAGATGGCTACAGCGCCGCTAGATTAAACCATAGCAACACACGCCGCGCTCACAATGGAGGAGTAAACTGGTTCGCAGGATCGCCAGATTAGTCCCTGTGGTTCCATGCATATAACAGCGGTTAAGCCTTGAGTCCGGTGTTGTAGCGTGACGGCGTGGACACCGGCGTGTGTGTGCGGCTCAGACTACCACACTGCCTACTTCCCCCAATGGAGCGACAGACACTGACAGCTTCTCGTAATCCCTTTGCGGCACTCGCTGATGTGGTGGCGCGTCCCTGCCCCGCTGAGGCTGAGAGAACAGTGCATGGTTAGCAGGAGTGAGGACCAGCTGTCTTGGACTAACTACGGGCATATCCCAGTCTAATTCTGTTGATTTATGTATATTTTCTCCTATAGATTATCATTTTTCTTAAAGAGAGGAATATCAAGTCACTTTTTATAACTACATTGGTTTCTTTATGGCAACTTGAATTGAACGTGTTTTGTCTTAGTTTCTTGACGCCTACTGTAAAGAATAACATAATATTGAAGGCCATCATTTCGTTTAGAATTCTCATATTCATAACTTCATAAGAATAAATATGATGATGATGATGATGATGATGATGATGATAATGATGACGGTATTTGTGATAATCATGACGTTAGCAACAAAGACAACTCACTGCTTTACTGAGAGAAGAGAAAATATCAATGATTTTTCCTCGACCTATGATATGGCTGCGACTTTGCACGAGTTTATGGGTACTTAGTGTTAGGCTAATGGTTTCAGGGCACGATGCTCCTTTGACTATTAAACTTAAAACCTGTGCTCATCTTTGGCTGAATCTGTCTTCTCCATCTTCTTGGTTTTCCTCCTTATACCGTCCTCTTGTTTTCTGGTTTTCATCTCCATTTAGCTATTTAAAAGTAACACACATGCAACTAACTTGACTTCTGCTTTGGGCATTGCAGGTTATTTATGTCTTATTTATTTTCTGCACGTTCTTTCTCCCTACGTCATCGTTCGTATTTCCTTACTTCCATCGTAAATCTGTCATCAGCTCATGTTGACAGCTTTTAACTTGTGCTAGAGGAAGTTACTGAGGTTTTACGAAGTACGCATTAATATTTTATGAAAGATTAGGAAGTGAGAGAAAACACCCATAAAAGGTAACATGTCATCTTTGAAAATAGCAGAACAGGCCTGACAACACCTCACAATGTTTAAGTATACAGGCCTCGGTCGTCAGTGTGAAAAAAAAAAAAAAAACATGAAGGAAAACACGATTCATCATGTACGTAGCCTTGGACATGATCTTCACGAGAGGCCAAGAAAAGGTGCCTTGAAGTCGTCTGACGCTAAGAACAAACCAGACAACCAAACATTTAGTGAACCAGGCAGATCTGCACTCGCTCACATTGGTATACGGAGGAAGTTGTACCAGTCAGGGAAGTTTATCGTCCTTACCAGAAGAAACTTTGTCAGATAATGAGAGTCCGCGCCCCTCATTAAGGCCGCGGGATGATTATCGGGCGTCTCCTCACTCCTCCTGTTCCTGGGGACTTAATGGACCGGTTGTTGTTGTGTTGCGCTTTCACTGAACCACTATCGCCAATTGTTATGGTTACCGAGCGTCTATCTGTGACTGTTAGTGCCCGTGCTGGTGTGTCTGCTGGGTCTCTTGGGTCTGTCTATGTGTGTGTGTGTGTGTGTGTGTGTGTGTGTGTGTGTGTGTGTGTGTGTGCGAGTTGGAAAGGGTATGTGTTGGGAAAATTAAGGTGATGTGTGTGGGGGGGGGGAATGTGTATATTTGTGTGTGTGTGTGTGTGTGTGTGTGTGTGAGAGAGAGAGAGAGAGAGAGAGAGAGAGAGAGAGAGAGAGAGAGAGAGAGAGAGAGAGAGAGAGAGAGAGAGAGAGAGAGAGAGAGAGAGAGAGAGAGAGAGAGAGAGAGAGAGAAATTTGTTAGTCTATTTATGATTAATTGTTCTGTTTGTGTCATGTATTCTTTACTATGGAGGGAATAAGCAGAGCCTATGTTCTTTCTAGGTGAATGGTGGGCGGCTGTTCGCGGGGCCCAGAGGCTGTTTAGGTGAAGGCATCAGCGAGGAGGGTGAGTGTTACTGTGTTTCTTTCAGTGTGCGTGCCAACATTCTATTTATTAAGAAGGTTGATTTTTCCGGTTCTAAGTTGGAAATGCACCCAGGAAGTTGTTTATTTATGGAATGTGTCAATAGAGATTAATTCAATATATTGGTGCCACTTATAAGGAGAATGATATATATCAACGCTTATGTATAAAGGCGTTTTTCTTATACGTGGAAAAAAGACGAAAAAGAAATTTGTATATTATCTGTAGCTATTTTTGTGGTGCATATTTGTTCATTCTTTGTATAAAAAAAGAAAAACTCTTCATGTTAATGAGATGGAATATAAGAAATGAAAAGGAACAAATATTTTCACTCAAGAAGAGTTGATTAAAAAGCTTATTCATTTTCAACAAATTGATAAAGAAAAAGAATAAAAAGTTAGCCATTTAAGGATCGGTTGCCTTGCTTCCTTATAATTGTGAGATACTTCAAGTCATTACAAAAGAACACAGCAATGCCTTACTGTTCTTACAACATGTATCACTCGGCATTTACTGATCATATACATACACAGCTTGCACGAAACATTATGTAGGCTTCTCGAGACAGAATTTTGTGATGAAATTTATATATTCATATTTAGTACATTTTTATGTTCTTTTTTGTATTTCCTTATATAACTCTACGAGGTCTCAACTTTTTCGATCATTTACACACACACACACACACACACACACACACACACACACACACACACACACACACACACACACACACACACACACACACACACACACACACACACACACACACACACACACACACACACACACACACACACACAGACGGACTCGAACACAAGAATATAAATAACTGCGTAAATTAAAGCCTGAAGAGAGAGCAAGACGCATAAATAAGAAGGTTGAGCTTTGTTGCGGCAGGTTGTTGTCTCGTAAAGACATTTCCTTACTGACTGATAAGGCGGCATCGCTCGCGGGAATCGTCACCTCATCGTCGCGCAGGTGTTGGGACTTCTATTTCAGTTCATCAAGACACCATTGCGACCGTCAGGTATTGTGTGGCGATGGTAGACACTCGCTCCGACTGGGTGTTAGATCATGGTGGATATTGTTGGGTTTAATTTTTTCTTGATATATTGCGTGAATGGACTCTAAATTTCGTAGTGTAGGTATTATGATATTTTTATTCTGTCTCACTTTAGTTTTTTGTGTCTTGTTATGTGTTTGATTCTGTGTTTTATGGTGAGTCTTCTTATGTTTGATTATCTTGTTTCCATGTCTGATTCTGTGCCTCATTTATGCTTCTGTTCATTCTGTTTTTATTCTGTGTTTGATTGTGATTAATTTTCTAGCTTGGTTCTATATTTGATTCAATATTCAATTTCGTTTTATTATATGTATATTTTTTATTCTCTATTTGACTGTTTATTGCCTTGTCTCTGTTTTGGATTATGTGTTTAACTATGTTTGCGATTAGTCTTATGCTTCATTTATCATCATCAGCTTAAGGCAGAAGTTTAAAGAAAGCATCTGGTTTGGCTCAGTGAGTCTTGTCTTATATATATCATAATGTAATACAAGGCAGAATTTTGCAAGCTTACCTCGCCATCTCTCCTTTTGCCGGGACTACACGACAGCACACAAGAAGCAATCAACACAGTTACTTTTTTGGGAAAATGGCCCATTTCAATGCTTGCAGCACCTGCATTGCGAGCACGATATCGTACATGTGTAGGGTTTCTGAGTATTGCCTCGCGGGACACTGGGAGGGGGGGATGGCAAGGACAAAAGATAGTGACCTGGAGCAGTGGTTAAGTGATGGACAGTCAGGGATAGTGATCTAAATGAACCGAACTATATCTTACCGGAAACTGAGCGCTTTTCAATCCATAAGTGACTGAGGAATATTCGCATACTTCCCACTAACCTTGTTTTCCAATGCATCGGGAAACTTTGTGTGGCGCCGTGAGGCTGTGCAAAGGTGTCACTGAAAATCCTGCCTGCGCCACTATAGAAGTCTTAAAAATTACGCCTTCATAAACACTCAAGGAAGATTATCTGAGCTCACAGATGCATAAGAACTAACTGCCACTATTTTAGTCCAAGAACACATACAAAAAAGTAAGAAAAAAAAAACTACATAGATAGTTACCCATTTCTTGAAAGATTGCAACGCACAAAAGTTTCATTTTATTCATTTTTCCTAACGATGAATTTCATTTTTAAAAATAATACACGAAGAAAAAATACACAAATAACATGGTTCTGAGATTGCTGTATTCCGTCCGAAAGTAGCGAGAGGTGAGCGTGGGCGTCTCACTGTTACACACGATTGGTTGTCGCTAAAGTTTGGCCGCTGAGTCACCCAGCCCAGGCGTGGTGGGCGAGGAGGGATCGGCTCGGCGCCATGAGTTGAGATGCTGGGTGCAGCGCCGCAGGTAGTGTGTGATCAATAAAGAATTATTCCTGTGGGAGGGAGCGTGGCGGGATGGAGCGGGGAGGGTCAGGATGGGAATGAGGCAGGCGGGACCGGGCAGGGCGGGGCGGGGCGGCAGGGAAGACACAGAATAATTCATGAACTCGTGAGGAAAGATGGTGACTGTTGGTCTTAATGGACGACAGAACTCTCAACTTAGATGCCACACTCTGCTCTATGTTTTCTTGTCTTGTGTTGATATTTTCAGTATAAGCAGCAGTGCAGCGGCTGATGTGACCCGCCGACTTTGGCTTTCTGTCTCCAGCATACAAGGAAGAATAATTGCGTGAAGACATGGCTACTTTTTAGCAAATATTTCATGAGTCTGGTAAACATGATATCTTTAAATTAATAAGATAAATTTGCAAGTGTGTTAAAACAAGCAAGATTTATTAGATGAGTAAAGCTAGAAATTGTATTGTCTTATCGTCATTGATAGGTGGATTGTTCGGCAGAAAGAAAGACAAGAGAGAGAGAGAGAGAGAGACAGAGAGAGAGAGAGAGAGAGAGAGAGAAAAAAAAAAGAAGAAAAAAAAAAAAAACGGAACTACCTAAATTGGTGCAAGGAACGGTTGTACTGGCCGGGACGTAGTAACTAGGAAGCAGAAACTAACCAGACCTTGCTTTACTTGTGGTGAAGAAAATACTACACATAAAGAGGAGGAAATGTGGAAGGCAGTAGGAAAACTGAAACTGGTGCAGGAAAACTATATTATCTAACGTTTCGACTGCAAATCTTCTTCAAAGGAAATGTAGCAGACATTCTCAGAGCAACTGTGTATAAACCCTTGTAGCAAATCACCACTCTGGGCCTCACGGATCTTAACGGTGTACAAGAGACGACTTAAGAGATACGTTTGAACTTGTAAAAAAAGAATCTTTCACACATGCAATGGGAAACTTATGAAGCCATTGAATCTCAGCGATGAAATATTATGATTTAAGGGATTGCTAATTTTAAATATATTCTACGTCCATGGATGGAAGGCAAGGAAATAAGAATGGAGTGAAGTGAGTGTAGAAAAATGTACACTGAGGAAAGTGAGCTATAAATAAAGGAAGGATATGAAGTTACTTAAAATACGGAAGTTTATTAAACACAGTAATTTCGGCCACAATGAAATGTGTTGGTCGGTCATTCGTTGCCTCGCCAAAGGAAGCTACTGTAATTGTATATATATACGTAAACTACAAAGCCAAGAGATGCATTAAGCAGAGATGGGTCTGAGGGTGTTTGCCAGGGAGTTCATATGAGACTTGGCAATCTGTATAAAATCTAACTGTAGGAAATCTCACTACTGTAACAAAGAAAATGATGGAATAAAGTGATGCTGCTGGAATTAATGGTGGAAAAGGTACTTGGATAATAAAAAATCTAGGAATAAAAGAGTACTGGAAATGATGACGTAAAACAATGCTGGCAGAAAAAAAAATTAAGGGCAATGGTACTGAGGAAAAGAAACAGTACCAGAAGCAATGAGATGGAATAGTAATAAAAAACATTGAAATAAGGCAGTACAAGAAACCATTGGATGTGATTGCACTATAAACAAAGGGGAAGATGATAACCATAACTGCTTCCACACACACACACACACACACACACACACACACACACACACACACACACACACACACACACACACACACACACACACACACACACACACACACACACACACACACACACACACACACACACACACACACACACACACACACACACACACACACACACACACACACACACACACACACAAATGACTCAGTTGAATGAAAATAGCTATAGGATGGAAACAAGCCAACACAAACTTTATTTAAATTGTGTGTAAAACCATGTACTACAATTCGACGAACACACACACACACACACACACACACACACACACACACACACACACACACACACACACACACACACACACACACACACACACACACACACACACACACACACACACACACACACACACACACACACACACACACACACACACACACACACACACACACACACACACACACACTGCAGCTACATTAGTAATAGGTTAGATAGTTACTCCTATTTAGGTTCTGTTGGGTTTAGTTAGGTAAGAGTTAGTTCACTTAGATAAGGTTGGAAATATTTGGGTTAGATTAAAACAAATACGGTACGATATCATTCTGACGATCATTTCTATTTCATAAAAGGAACTTCATTGAGAGCTGCTTCTCTTTATTTATTTATGTATGTTGGACAGCTCGGATGGAAGTGCCGGTCTGGTAAGCATATGTTTTAGATATATAGATGTGTTTCTTCCCTTCTTAGATAACGATCGATTAATTTTCATTCAGTAATCAACCGAAGGAGCATTTCTCACAGTGAAGAGATGAAAGAAGGTTTGCATTTTGAAGAAGTGGAGTCATATTATGGAGCCACCGTTTGTCATCTCCCTGCGATATGTGTCATTCCGTGGCAGAGACTCAGACCAGAAGACCAGGATCAATCAAGCATCATTTCTCAGTGCAAAGACGAGGAAAACGACTCTGAGAAATTCAAGTCATATGGAGCCACCGTTTGTCATCTCCCTGCAGTTTGTGTCTATCCGTGGCAGAAACTCAGACCAGAAGACCAGGATCCAATCGAACATCATTTCTCACAGTGCAGAGATGAGAAAAACGACTCTGAGAAATTGAAGTCATATGGAATCATCCTATGTCATTCCCTTGCAGTCTGTGTCTATTAGTGGCAGAAACTCAGACCAGAAGACCAGGATCAATCAAGCATAATTTTTCAGTGCAAAGATGAGAAAAAAAAAACGCCTGAGGAAGTAGAATCATATAGAGTCATTGCTCGGTATCTCCCTGCATTCTGTGTCTATCCGTGGCAGGAACTCAGACTAAGACCAGGATCAATCAAACATCATTTCTCACAGTGCAAAGATGAGAAAAACAACTGAGGAAGTGAAGTCATATGGAGTCATTGCTCGGTATCTCCCTGCATTCTGTGTCTATCCGTGGCAGGAACTCAGACTAAGACCAGGATCAATCAAACATCATTTCTCACACTGCAACGATGAGAAAAAACGACTGAGGAAGTGAAGTCATATGGAGTCATTGCTCGGTATCTCCCTGCAGTCTGTGTGTATTGGCGGTAGAGGCGAGGAGCAGGAGAGCAGGAGACAGACAGATTCCTCATTGCTCCTCCCGGTCATTGGTGGTGATTCATTTCGTCCATCCGTTACGAGGCGCCGCCAGCCCACTCCGCCTCGCTCCTCGGCCCACACAACTTGATTAAGGACGGGATGATGGATGCACTGGTGATATTCTCTCTCTCTCTCTCTCTCTCTCTCTCTCTCTCTCTCTCTCTCTCTCTCTCTCTCTCTCTCTCTCTCTCTCTGTGTGTGTGTGTGTGTGTGTGTGTGTGTGTGTGTGTGTGTGTGTGTGTGTGTGTGCATTCTTGTCGAAACGCAATAAAAAAATATCATGGAAAGAAAGATAATATGGGAGGACTAACAGAGAGAGAGAGAGAGAGAGAGAGAGAGAGAGAGAGAGAGAGAGAGAGAGAGAGAGAGAGAGCAAGCAACGATGTTAGAGAATTAGAAAAATCAGTGCAGTAGAAAAAGGAAAAATAGACCGAGTAACCGAGACAAAGTAATGAGGAAAAAAAAAAAAACACAGGACGAACAAGAGAGGAAGATTTTATTGCAACGGAACAAAGACTTGGCTCCCAGCGGACGAAGAGCAGCAAAGACTGAAGAATAAGGCTTGTACTCCAAATTCACTTAACTTTTCATTCTCACCACGACACTTTTCAAAATCAACATGTAAGCGATCATAAACAATGACTACTTTCCCTGTTAGTAATAAAGAATATATTGTTAACCCCTTAAGTACTGGGACGCATTTTAACCTTGAGTTCTGCGTACGATTAGATGATTTCATTGACATTAGCAAAGATCTATGGAGGTCAGAAGATTAATGGCCACAGTCTACACTAATTTAATCCCCCACCTAAGTTTCTGAAGCTGTATAAAATCACCAGATAATAAGCGGAATGAATAAGAAAATACATCATGGCACTGAATAGGTTAATCTGTCACTAAAATCAATAAAAACCCTTAAAAAAAAAAAAAAACGTGTAACTTCGGGTATATACAGCTTTTTGAATATAGCGGAAGCGAAACAGACTTTTTTCAGATTATGGTTTAAACTTCATAAGACAGAGACCACTTGGCTACCGAGGCGATCTTGAATAAATCGTAAGCATTGGGTCTGTTCGTTCCCTTGAGGCGTATCAGATGACCGGGGCGGAAGAAGACGAATGTTGCTTTGGGTTCTTCCACGTAATCAGCCAGCGCGGGAGATCACCATGGGAGGGTAGGATGGGATGGGATAGCGGGAAGAATAGAAGGTCGGAGGGAATGAGGATAGCTAGCAAGGTGCAGTGTAATAGATAGCTTACTCTAGTTAATAGGGTAATGGTCAGTGTATAGAAAGGAAGGGAGGAAGGGAATTAAGGAATTTTTTTCTTGAGTGAAGGAGGTTAATCAGAGAGTAACTGAAGAAAGGAGAATGAAAGAAGATAAAAGATAATGAATTAAAATAAGTAACAGAGAGAGAGAGAGAGAGAGAGAGAGAGAGAGAGAGAGAGAGAGAGAGAGAGAGAGAGAGAGAGAGAGAGAGAGAGAGAGAGAGAGAGAGAGAGAGAGTATGAAAGGAAGGAAGTCATTCAGTAATCATAGCCATGAGAGAGAGAGAGAGAGAGAGAGAGAGAGAGAGAGAGAGAGAGAGAGAGAGAGAGAGAGAGAGAGAGAGAGAGAGAGAGAGAGAGTACGGTGAAAAGAAGGGAAAAAAAGGAAATAGAGGGGAAGGAGTGAGAAATGGAAGGAAGGAAAGACAGCTGTGATGATGGTGGTGATGATAATGATGATGATGGGTGTGGGTGATGACAACGGAGAAGGAGGAGGAGGCGGCGGCGGAGGAGGCTGGGCGCTACATTACAACACCATCTTATACAAAACATATCATCAACATAAGACTGTAATTTGATATAGATAACGAAGAGTAAAACATGGCCGGGAGTTTGTGAATGGACTCTTAAAAAAAAACCGCACATGAACGGGAAGTGGGAGGAGGAATGGGAAAGGAGGAATAATGAGAGTGGGTAAGTAGAAAGCGGAAAGTTGTGAAGTTTGGTTAGTTGTAGGGCGTTGGTATGAGGAGGTGAGGAGAAAGATGAAGAGGGGAGAAGGTTGTGTGGTGAAGGAAGGGACAAACGAAAGGAAGTTTGAGTGAGATGAATGCTGTGTGTGTGTGTGTGTGTGTGTGTGTGTGTGTGTGTGTGTGTGTGTGTACATTTTCAGGTTATATTTATTGTTGAAAGGTACTTATAAGGAATAGGATGAAGAGAAAGAGAAAGTGAAAAGAAAAAAGAAAAAAAAGAACACCAACAAGAGGAAGAAGAAAAAAAAGAAAAAAGAAGAAAAAAGAAGAAAACACCAACAAAAACACCACCACCACCACCACCAATACCAACAACAGCAACAACAATTACAATATTAACAAGAACATCACCTTTTTATTCCTCATACATCATTAAGCCTTATTCTTCCTTTAAATAACACAGTAACATACTTTTCCTTCAATAAACCCTCACTGACTTTTCGTTGTCGTGAAATCTATTTTTTTCTTTCCTCCCTTTATACCGTGACATAGATAAAGTCACGACACACACTGTGACATTAAGCTTCCATTGAAGGCGTCACTCACAGCACGGCGCTTGTTCTACCCTCCCGTCTTTATCATTTCAATTTTCAAGTTTTTGTGGTATGTGTTGCGGCAGCGGCCCTCAATCCTTCGCCGCAAGACACATGACTCATATTGTTGTCTCTAACCTCTTCCTCCCCTCAACTCTAGCTTAACTATCTCTTCTAGTTCTAACCCATACCTCATCTGATCATCCCTTCTTGTTTGTGTTTTGCTCCCTTCTCCTCCTTTCTCCTCCCTTCTGATTCATCCCATACTCTCCTGCTCCCAGTCATAGGTCTCTCTATCTCTATTCTACACCCTGTTGTTCTCTTACTCCCTCAATCTTCATTTTTTTTTCTTAATCCAGCTTTCGCGTCTCTTATGTTTCTCTTTCCTACCTTTCCAAATTTCTTTCTGTTCCCAGTCACAATATTCTCCCTATTATATCAACCCTCAGTCCTTTTCATCCCACTCACCGGTTACTCATTACACCTCTTCCTTATGTCATCGCTTACCTATTCTGTCACTTCCAATAATTCTACTCATATTTTTCTCTCGTTTTTCTCATCACTTCTATAATCCTTTCTGTTCCATGCCACTGTTCTCTCCTATCGCGTCTACCTTCACTACTCATATTCCCCATCACTGCCTCTCCTATCACTTCCACTTGCACTTCCGGTGTCTCAAGGTCCTTCGGGCTTTTACTGCCTCTCCCTATCACTTGCTTTCCCATATTTCCTTTCCTATACTCTCTGCTCCCTACCATCACATTCTACCTCCTCACAATTCGTGTTTTCCTCCCAGCGTCTTCTTGTCTCTCTCTTTCTCTCATCCATTTGTTTCCACTTTTCCCATTTCTGCTCAGCTTCGCAGACTAGGTCATCAAAACCGAGTTATTATTATTTTTCTTACATTTTTCATCATTTGTTATCGCTGTCTTTCTTTTGTTTCATCTCGCCGCTTCAGGAAGTGTCAGAGAAACAAAAGTGCGTAGGTGTGTGTGTGTGTGTGTGTGTGTGTGTGTGTGTGTGTGTGTGTGTGTGTGTGTGTGTGTGTGTGTGTGTGTGTGTGTGTGTGTGTGTGTAGGCCGCGTCTTGGCAACACCACACTGCCTACATAGCTAGGTGCTTTTACTAGGGCGAGAAGCGCGTCCACTGATTCACACAAGCCTCCACTCATTCATATGTAAATGACGGCCTCGCTCCTATTAGCACCCGAGAAGGCGACTTATTGGAGCGAACTTACCTTGACGAACTCTTAGGCGAGTCGACCATCTCACCTGCGGCTCCGACAGCCGGGTCACGCCGCCTCGTCTTGTCTATGTGATCTTCGACGGTCTCAACACCCCCCGGCGCCCAATGGTGGCCTTGGTGCCTTGGAGTTACCGGTGGGTCGAGCGAGCGCCGCGCCTAATGCCGAATAAGAGGCCCAATCGAAGGCTGAGTATCGCTACCGCCATCGCCCTCACTAAATGCTGCCTATTGTGGCCCGCGGAGTACTCCAACTTATCAAATTATCAGACCCTTCGCCATCACACCCGCCCACAGCTCTCATATTTATATACTATACATTTTTTTTTCTTTTACTCCTATCCGTTAGTGAAGGGAGGAGTGCGAGGGGAGTCATGGGACGCTGAGATGTTGAAACTTGTGGGCTGTTTTAAGTTTGTAAGAGTTTTTAGATGGATGATTGTCAGGCGTGAGGAGCAACGCGGGGACTTTGGAGTACTGCTACGGGACGAGTGTTGAAACACACTTGGCGGTGCGGACGCTGTGTCAACAACAGGACAGGAAAGTTTCCGTAGTGGCCTGAGGACAAACACGTAAAAGTTATTGGCGATTATATATTATGGCAAATCACGTCGCAGCATCAACAATACTTCATGCTGAGGAGAAGAATGGACGCCCTTAGAGGCGGACAGAGAGTCTTGGCGTAGCCGAGGCGCGGCTCCTCAGTCCCTTGTCTTGCCCCAGATAGAGACTGATGGGGATGAATTTGATTTGCGATGAGGTGTTCCAAAGTGTAACCTCCAATGAATTAAGTGTGCGCGTGCGCGCCTGTATATGTGTGTGTGTGTGTATGTGTGTGTGTGTGTGTGTGTGTGTGTGTGTGTGTGTGTGTGTGTGTGTGTGTGTGTGTGTGGGTGTGTAGCCAGATTGGAGTTCATTGCCTCTGGCCGACTCATTTTCTTTCTGCTTTGCTTTATACATTAAGAATATTTACATGAATCAATATTATAAGTGTATTTCTTTCCTTATTATTTTTCGTACATGTAGACCAAAACACGTACCACTGGAGCGTCTGAGTCCAGCGCACAAATGACTTGTCAGGGAAGCAAACAAGAAAGCAACCACTGAATGTTACAAGTAGTGGAGTCTCAGGGCACCGTCAGCCCACTCCCTACAGAGGACGATCAACTGAGCGATAAATCAGGGTGGAAATAGCTTGGTGGTGAAACAGGTCTTTGCCAAATCTATCGAAAACGCATATAGATCTATTAGCTTTGCCCTATAAATGTGTCCTAGTCATCTGGGGCGGTTAGGTCAACATGGGAGATACAAAGTTTTCACAACATTCAACTGTTTACTAAAATACCAAATTGAGGTGACATAGAGACGAAAAATATAGAACATCAACGCGTAGAGAAAGGAAGAACACTCCCCGGAAGATAGTGCGCCATCAGTAACTAGTCTCGCGCCAAACTGAGACCGGGAAAAAAGTCATAGACAGAGAGAGGGAGTGAGTGTCTTTCCCAGAGGTGACGGCGGACAGTGTGGTCTTGTTTTGTGTGATCGGCGTCCGCTCTGCCTGCATCTCATTCGTCTCCCGCGAGCTGCTTCATCGAGATTGTGTAGGTGTTGGTGGTGGTGGTGGTGCCTCTGATGCCTCCTGATGCGGCTGCCTGACTTGCGGCACGAGATGGAGAAGGGTGAGGAGGGAAGAAGGGAGGAGGTAGCGGAGACGGAGGAAAGGGAAGAGGAAAAAGGAGACGGAGAGATGGACTGATGGTAGGATGCAAAGTGCTGATGTTTTGTCGCAGTCTTTTTGTTGATATTGTGCCTGGTTTGGCTTCTTCTTTCTCGCACTCTGCCCTCCTGATCCTCCTCTACCTTATAGCACAGTTGTAATAGTAGTAGTAGTAGTAGTAGTAGTAGTAGTAGTAGTAGTAGTAGCAGTTACACCATTACCACTATACTACTACTACCACTACCACCACCACCACCACCACCACCACCACCACCACCACCACCACCACCACCACCACCGCCGCCGCCGCCGCTGCCGCCGCTGCCGCTGCCGCTGCCGCCGCCGCTGCCGCCGCCGCCGCCGCCACCACCACCACCACCACCACCACCACCACCACCACCACCACCACCACCACCACCACCACCACCACCACCACCACCACCACCACCACCACCACCACCACCACCACCACCACCACCACCACCACCACCACCACCACCACTGCTGCTGCTGCTGCTGCTGCTGCTGCTGCTGCTGCTGCTGCTGCTGCTACTACTACTACTACTACTACTACTACTACTACTACTACTACTACTACTACTACTACTACTACTACTGTCTATAAATACAAATAAATGCAGCTCTTTAAAGTTTCCTGTCATCTCAGTAAGAAAATGTACAAGAGCAGAACATGTATAACCAAACAGGAAAGAACTGACACCTGGCACTAAAGATTGCCTAGGAATGGCTTTGAGAGACTGGTAAGAAGCAACAGAAAGAGCTGATCATTTCCAGGTCGTTCACAGACCCAGGAATGTGTAGTAAATGTGGATAAAATTAACCTTTGGCGAAGATCAGGTTATTGTATTTGAGGAGAAAACAAGCAAGATAGCAGACTATGAAGTGAGGAACTGCAGGAGGTGAATGAATTAAGCATATCAAGGTCTGGTAGCGTCCCAGCAGGGGTTGGGATAAGGGAGCTGATAAGGGGACGAGTTGGGCGAGTCAGGGAAGTTATGGACTCATTAGGTGAACGTACGATTATAAAAGCGAGGCGTGTGAGTGTGGATGCTTGGAGAGAAGGTTAAAGAAGCGGTGTTATCTTAATAACCCTAACATATGCTTCAGATACACGGCTGTGGAATACAAGCTTGGCGATGGCACGTTCAGGTGGTGCATGGAGGGGCGCGTTTGAGCTTTCACTGTGATGTAACTGGTGAGCGCTGGTGAACAGGAGGATGCAAAGTCTTAGATAAAGTTCCTCTCAGTTAAAGAGATTGCAAAATTAGTAAAGTTTGATATTTTGTTTGAGGGAAGTAAAATCTCGCACCACATTTGACATATGAAAGGAAGACAAATATGACTGCTGGTTAAATATTTGGAAAGAAAGTAAATTGATTTAAGAAGAGACAAGTGAAAATACGGATTATTAAAGATGCTATAAGGAAGAGAACCTTTGTATCACACTTATGGTATTAAGGAAGTATATGAAAGTACCGTGTGAGCAGGTAGAAAAAATCTATGTAGGAAGATGGCAGCGGTCTTGGTGCAGAGGGGATATAAGAAGAAGAAATCAATAAAACAAAAGACAGAGAACCTTGTATCCCTCTTTTGACATTAAAAAGTATATGAAAGTAATTAAAACGTAAGTAGACTAAATGTATGACGGAAGATAGGGTTCTCTTGGTGAAAAAGAGAAAGTAGGTGAGGAAAGATCGATAAGGAATAGGAGAGGCAACCAACTGAAAACTATTTTGAGAAACAGTTAATAATGAGAAAACAAGTTAGAGCATTTAGTCAAAGAATAAATATGGTGTGCAAGAAACGCTGAGATGCACGAGTTTGATCACGGTCAGACGTCAGTGAACATCCCACACTCATATTTATTCGGTTTAGCGTCTTCCTTTAATATGAAATCGATTAACCACTATCGATCTCCTTATAAAGCCCAACGTTGACAGGTGTGAGGGCTATGGAAGGAATCAAAGCTAAGGAAATACGCAAAACACTACAGTGGATTCCAAACATCCCTCGACTTTCAAGCAAAATTATACACTCTTTTTGTTTTATTATTATTATTATTATTATTATTATTATTATTATTATTATTATTATTATTATTATTATTATTGTTATTATTATTATTATCATTGGTATTATTATTATTATTATTATTAATGGTGCTATTATTATTGTTATTATTATTATTATCATCATCATTATTATTATTGTTATTATTATTATCATTATTATCATTATTATTATCTTTATTATTATTATTGTTATTATTATTGTTGTTGTTGTTGTTGTTGTTGTTGTTGTTGTTGTTGTTGTTATTATTATTATTATTGTTAATGATAGTGTTATTAGTATTTATTATTATTATTATTATTATTATTATTATTATTATTATTATTATTATTATTATCTTTATCATTATTATTATTAGTGATAGTAATAGTTAGAGTAGTAGTAGTAGTAGTAGTAGTAGTAGTAGTAGTAGTAGTAGTAGTAGTAGTAGTTGTAGTAGTACTAGTAGCAGTAGTAGCAGCAGTAGTAATAGCAGTAACAGCAGCAGCAACAGTAAAGGGTAGCACTGTGTCCCTCCCTCACAGCCAGCCACCAAACCACCATGTGCACGCTCATCACCGTGGCTCGCCTAACATCACAACAAACAACGTAACTCATTTATCAAGTTGTTAGAGACATGGCTTTTCTTTAATCTCGCGTCTTTGCTTGTGATGGAAGATGAAGTGTCTCACATCTCTCTCTCTCTCTCTCTCTCTCTCTCTCTCTCTCTCTCTCTCTCTCTCTCTCTCTCTCTCTCTCTCTCTCTCTCTCTCTCTCTCTCTCTCTCTCTCTCTCTCTCTCTCTCTCTCTCTCTCTCTCTCTCTCTCTCTCTCTCTCTCTCTCTCTCTCTCTCTCTCTCTCTCTCTCTCTCTCTCTCTCTCTCTCTCTCTCTCTCTCTCTCTCTCTCTCTCTCTCTCTCTCTCTCTCTCTCTCTCTCTCTCTCTCTCTCTCTCTCTCTCTCTCTCTCTCATCCAGTCCTCAGTAACAAACAACCACTCTATATATTTCAGCTCATGAGTCTCCAGCAAAGCCCTGATAATTGTTTCAGACGGCATGTCAATACACTCCTCGCGTCATTCTTCAGGTGACAGAAGGCCCATTGTGAGCCCTGTGCAGGTTATCTCGGCGCCACGGTGACTGTTGCTGTTGGTTATTTACTGTCCACCAATGTCCCTAGCACTGCATATCGCCCTCACTTGTCTTTTACCCGATTTTGACCGCTTCCGCTACTAGACAATATTTTTCTTTTTTATTTACTCCAGTTTTCAGTTACTTATATTTGTACTGGAGTCTCTAAAATAGTTCTGTGCTTTGTAAATGTCAAAATCAACTTCTTAACACCACCAGATCTAGACTAGTAGCTCTTCATCACTGTGATTCATTCTTTCATACATCGGAGCCTGAACAGAGGAAGCTACACCCTTACCCGCTCAGCCCCTGCCCCGCCTTGCTCCCTTGCCAAGCCATCAGTCTTTACAGGTGACCTCTCCTGCACCACTCCTTCAGTGACTGCCTGTTCCCCTCGAGGCGCGCTGAGGCCAGGATGTCGCTCGTCCTCCGTGCCGCTGTGCTCGCCTCGCCTCGTCTTGCTCAGCTCCTGCTATTATTACACAGAGCTTATTTACTCTCCCCGCGACGTGGGTGGCGGGGGCTGGGCGGGGCGGAGGGGAGGAGCGTCTCGAGCAGATGGTCGTATTGGGAGTCTTGGGGCGCCAGTAGATCACCGCCGCTCCCCTGCGTCACTCCCGCCATGATATGAAGGCGGTAGCATGCACCCCCCTCCCTTCTGTGCTTCCCCACCCCGAACCCTCGCCGCCGTCACCACCGCAGAGATTTGTTGGTGAGGAGATAGTGACTTGCCATCTGCTGCAGTGCCCTTCCGTATCATGCTAGCTGGATCTTGGCTTGTAAATTTGCTCAAAGGAAAAAATGCCCCAAAGATAATGAATACTCGCGTGAAGTGGCCAGGTGGGGACAAGAGGCTCTGTGGCTGCACTGTCCGGCCCTCACGTCTCCTTATGACTTCCCCTTGGTGGCATCCGGCCTGAAGATGGACATTGTGGTCAGAAAACACACAAGAAGGGACGCCAAGGGGAAATAGTACGGTGTCGTCGTCAGATAATATGAGAAAACGTGTAGCTGCAATAATCTCCATTTTCTTTAATCTTCAAAGGAGAGACATCTTGGGCGATGTCAAGATCCCTCCAGAAATAGTTTTATCTGGCGAGGTCTACGTAAATAAGTGGCCGCATATGGCAAGGCTGCATTATGGCCCGTCTGGCGAGGAGATCTGAACCTGACAGCACCGGGAGACATCAAAGACACACTATCTGATGCTTATGGCCGATCAATCGAGGTCCTTCCGAGAGCCGTACTGCCAGCAAGCGCCGCGCTGTCTTCTCCGCAGACAACACATCCGGCAGAATCTCCAAAGCACTCTACATTCCCTCTATATACCTAAATACAAAGCATCCTGAACTGCGATCTCATACAACAAACTCATTGTCTGTTACGGAAAGTCACAACTGTCTTTAAGCAAGATTTCAGGCTGTGGATCTGGCTGAGTTACTCGTGGCCTTCCAGGTGTAAGCCACTCATTAAAAAAACACTGAAAAATGGTCTTATGATATGGTGACATAAGGTTTTGAATCGCTGGCGACAAGGCATCTCTGCTCCAAGATAGGGACTTAACTAAAGGCAGAATTCCGATGCACAGATACGCAGAAGTCAAGGGCACCTCCCCGTCAGGTTCTGCGCCTCGCCCATTTCCCTCCGCCAGCCAGCATCAGCAACAGCAACCGCAGCCACAGCAGCCGCAGCTAGCAGCCGCTCACACTTAGTACACATTTTTGCACCACGCCTCCTATCGAGCCATGTTGAGGCATCGCAGCGGCGCGGGGCGATGCGGGCACGACAGGGAGTGGAGGTGACTCCATTTTATCTGCCGGGTATTTTTAGCGCAGCAAGCGTCTCCATCTTCTCCTCCCGCAAGTGTTCCTGCGCTTGGATTGGCAAAGTCACACCCGGGCGGTGGTGGCGGCGGTGACGGCACGCACACCACTAGCTACTCGTACTATTACACACCAGACCGCCCCCGCCATGAGCGCTGGACTCTGGTGGTGACGGTGGTGCTTGCAGTAATGATATGTTGTGACGGTGTAGGTAATGCTATAGTAATGATGGTGATTGTGTGAGTAATCATCACATATGATTCACCTTGGTAGTTCTATCACTAAAATGGTTTCCTTTAAAGGTATTATTGTTATTGTTATTTTCATTTTCTTATTATCCTTATTAGTATTACTATTTCCATCATCATTATTACTATTACTGTTTTTATCATCATTGTTGTTGTTGTTGTTGTTGTTATTATTGTTGTTTATTTTGCTATTGTTGTTCTGGTGGTGGTGGTGGTGGTGGTGGTGGTGGTTTTCTCCATCGTCATCATCTTTCATATTTCACTGTCAATATATTATTATTATTATTATTATTATTATTATTATTATTATTATTATTATTATTATTATTATTATTATTATTATTATTATTATTATTATTATTATTATTATTATTATTATTATTATTATTATTATTATTATTATTATTATTATTATTATCATTATATTATTATTATTATTATTATTATTATTATTATTATTATTATTATTATTATTATTATTATTTGTATCATTATTGTTGTTATTGTTATTATTCTTATTATTATTTTAATTAATATTTCATATTATTGTTATTATTTTTTTCATTATTTTTACTATTATCCTTAATAGTATATTCGTAACTAATTTCTATTAGCTTACTTTAAAACGTAAACGAATGACGAACTGACAAATAGTAGTAATAACGCAATGAAATTTAAACAATGAAAAACTTGAAAGATGAATGAATTGTGTGTGTGTGTGTGTGTGTGTGTGTGTGTGTGTGTGTGTGTGTGTGTGGATAATGACCAATACATGCAGGGTGTTCTGATTCGCGACGCACAGAATGTTGACAGACTGTCCGGTGGCGGTACACTCGCGCCGAGCGGAGCAGCCAGTGTGACCACGCTGAGAATGTGAAGGATGTGCTCTGTAACTCTCATCTGCTTCTCAAACTTGACGTGGCTTCATTAGTCTAGTCAGTGCACACAGCATTGTTAACTCATCCATTTGTACAGACAGCTTCCTAACTTCATCAACTGAAGCTCTACTTAGTTATGATAGGATAGATAGGACATTGTAGTGTTGAATGAGTAATTAGATGGTTTATATCCCCCTTCCTGATGAAGATATTATTAGGTGTGTGAAATCCTCTCGTGACGTCTAGAAAAGAATTAATTCGAAATGGTGATACAGAAGAGTTTGACTTGGGGCATTTTATTACGGAAATAAGGATTTATTATCAGTACATTATGTTTATTTACTGAAGTGTATGTATTTTTTATATAAGAAATATTGGTGATTAATTATACGAAATGAAAAATTGCAAGTAAAAGTTTTCTTTAGCTTTTGTATCATGGTGGGCACCGGGGGATGGGGGGATGAGTAGGCAAATTAAATGGAGATCTTCTCCATTACATTAATTTATCAATCTCCTCTGTTTGCAATGTATGTTTCATTGACCACTCTCCATGATACCTAAAGGAAAAGTAAATGAGAAAAAAGTAATTATAAAAAGTCTGTGTATGCTAGAGGAGATAAATTATCCTGAGGGTAATCATTAGATGATTTTATTTAAACTAAAGTTAACTTTACAGAGTATTAGCAGACGTGCATCTCATTCTGTGCCTTAGACGCACTACATTCAAGCGGTTAGAAGCAAAACTGTCAGTGCGCTCAGGATTAGAAGGAAAAGTGATGCTTGAAGTAAATATATTAGGATGTCGTATACGGTTCAATACATTGACGCTTAGCAGCAACAGTGACAGGAAGCAAATGCTTGAAAATAATAGTGATGTTGGAAGAATGGGGAAGATTGATGGAATTAGGTAGATTAAGCACACTGGGACTGCCTTGTATAGGCTTGGCGGCCTCTTGCAGCTTCCCTCTTTTCTTATGTGCTTATGTTAAGAAACACCTTAGAATGTCCTAAGATAAATTAATAACTGAAATCATAGTGATGAAACAAATACAGAAGTATAATACAATAAAATAAAGGACGCTGCAAGGAGCTAGTGCTCCATTCACGTGGCCGTCTCTATCATGAAACATGCGCTGAGTGACGGGCCAGCAATCATCCTATTTTTGGGTCGCTGTTTAGTTTTATGAGAGGAGAATTAAGACGCCTCAAATACTATGCTGATTAATCTATTAGAGATTCTTTGGTACTGAATTATTTTTGAGAATAGCTCTCTGTTTGTCATTATTTTTTCTATTTCATTGACTCTATGGAAGGAAAAATAACGCTGTTCAGGAAGCAGAAATAACTGCAACAATCACTCAATAATGGGAGAAATGGATGTCGCAGATTCATTACTAGAATTAATAAACCTCATAAAATTTTGTATTAGTCAGAAGAGAACAAAGAAATATCAAAATGTAGGTGGCAAGTAAACATTTATTAATCTATCCATTTGATTATAATATACAACAGCATTTAGAATATAATGCAACTGATGCCGCGGTACCTAGAGGGTAAAGCAGTATTCAAACAGCGGCCCAGAGGGAGACACCGGCCCGGATGCATAGCCGCTGCCTGCCCGTCCTCGCCTCGCCCGACTCCCCTTGTTGGAAGCCAGTAATTACCAAGGGACCGTCTTTATGTAAACTGAGTCGTTGAGGATGTTATTATCAGCTGAAAGTATAATAATGGTACCCTGTGGCTGCTATGGGCTCTTAAGCTTGATTGAATAGTCTGGTGAAAGTTAAGAGAATAAGTTTCAAAGATGACAATAACGGGGAAAGGAAAATTTGAATTCATAAAAGTTTTGAGTGAATGTATTTTGAATTGTAATCCTCGTGACAGCTTTTCTTTATCCGTTTTTCCTTTTCACCTCAGAGACTAACACTTCGATGGAAATCTTTCAATTTTTTTATGTTGTCTTTGGACATAGGAAACTTGAATATGGTTTATAGGTGCGTGAATGAGCGGTCTTAGTGTCATTAGTAGTCAAAGAGTAAATTAACATCATTGTAATGGCAGCAGGCAGCATACATTCAATATTAAAACAGGATAGTGGAGTATTCATAACCTTTACATTCAGAGCTGACCGCCGCAGTGACGACCATCCCTCGCGCCTCAGACTGCTGCCCCGATCACCGCCATTCACACTGCGCCGGGGTTAGCTGGGCACCACACCCGCCGCTCCACACTCATGTACTGGTGCTGCAGTGCTGGTGGCGGCGATTGTAATGGCAACAACAAGGAGAGTAACAAGAATGACGTATTATTATTATTATTATTATTATTATTATTATTATTATTATTTTGTTAGTATTATTTTTACAATGATAATTATTATTGTTTTTATTACTATTATTGTTGTCATTATTGTTATTATTATCATAATAATAATAATAATAATAATAATAATGATAATAATAATAATGATATTATTATTATTATTATTATTATTATTATTATTGTTATTATTATTATTACTACTACTACTACTATTATCATTATTGTCTTTATTACCATTATGCTACTACTAGAACCAACACTACTACTACTACTACTACTACTACTACTACTACTACTACTACTACTACTACTACTACTACTACTACTACTACTACTACTACTACTACTACTACTACTGCTGCTGCTGCTGCTGCTGCTGCTGCTGCTGCTTCTACTACTTATAGTAACGATATGGATAAATACTGGTAGTAAAAGTATTCCTAATTTTGACAACAACAACAGCAACAACAACAACAACAGCAACAAAAACAATAACGACATTCACTAACACAGCTGCAGTAGCCGCGGCAGCTGCAATAAAAACAATAAATCTACACATATTACAACACCAGCAGATAATATTTTCCTTCATTATACCGTACAAACAACAACAATAACAACATCTAGTATTACTTCTACTACAACAATTAGGATTTCTATTACCACCACTGCCACCGCCACCACCACCACCACCACCACCACCACCACCACCACCACCACCACAGCCGAGGTGCGGGCATTGCTGCACATTCTTGGCCTCGGGAGCATAACGTGGGGGCGGAATTATCTGAAATCATCACATCCTTTTTCTTGGAAGTGTGCAGCGAGTCCTGGCGCGGCGAGCAGTGCGTGGTGTGCGGTGTGTGTATGTGTGTGTGTGTGTGTGTGTGTGTGTGTGTGTGTGTGTGTGTGTGTGTGTGTGTGTGTGTGTGTCTAATGGTGTTGTGTGCAGTGTGCATGGCGTATTGTCTTTGTGAGTTGCGTGATTCGTGTAGTGTGTTGTGTGGTGTAGTGTTGTTTGTATGGTGTGAGTGGGGTGTGGCGTGTTGTGTGAATGGTCTTCGTGATAGGTGTACAGTGGAGTGTATATTGTAATGGCGTGTGGTGTGCATTGATCCACACACAGTGGACTCTCTTCTGCAGAACATGTACTGTGTGGTGTGGTGTGGTGTGAAACGCGAAAATGGTGTGTGGTGTATGTAGTGTGATGTGTGATTGTATTGTGGAAAGGTACGCAAGTGTGACACAAGAAGAGTGTAGCAGTGCCACGCTAGAGGGCAGGCACCATCAGTAACAGCAGCAGCAGCAGCAGCAGTGGCAGAAAGGGTCGTGCCTCAAGGGGAGAACAAGGCGGGTTGTGGAGAAGAATTAGTTTCTTATTAGACGCAGACTTATTTCGGTGATATGAAATTTGTTGTCGAATGGAAAGGCTGCCGCACCTCACTTATATTTGCATCTGCGGCTGTCGTTCGTAAACATGCCGGCTCGCGAGAACGCGTCACAGATAAACCAAGATGGACGTGCAGACGGAAGTTGCACGAAGCCAATATAATATAAAGCTCACAAACTCCTGATATTTGCCGAAGGGTGAATATCGATGTGACGGGGTGGTTTGCATGGGGGCGCCGCCGTCACCCTCCCCGACCCCTGCGCCCGCCACTTTAATCGCCACGACACCGATGAAGAGGATTTCAGTTTACGCCCGAGGCACGTCGCTGATACATAATAATCTCGGGGGGGAAGCAAAAGTACGAGTGAATGCTGCTATAAGTTGACCCAGATATTGTCGACAGGGAGGCGGGGATCGGCCGACAACAATGGCAGAGTCGGATTTACGGGTTCGGGCTGCGGGTACGGCCCATTAAACCCGGAGAAGGAGTGAATACATTTACATATCTCGGCGTGTGTCAGGAGGTGTGATTGCCGGAGGAAGCCCAGGTGGGACAGATGCTTGCGGTGCTGTGAGGAGAGCGGAAAAGAGACAGAGAAAGATAGAGAAAGAAACAGAAAGGAGTGTGAAGAAGAGGAAGACAGAGGAGGAAAAGAAAGAAGAGGAGAAAGAGTAGTAGTAGTACTAGGAGGAGGAGGAGGAGGAGGAGGAGGAGGAGGGGAATGGCCGCAAGTGCAGTGGAGGTGAGGGAAGGGGAGAAAGAGAGACAGCGATCTAGAGAGAGAGAGAGAGAGAGAGAGAGAGAGAGAGAGAGAGAGAGAGAGAGAGAGAGAGAGAGAGAGAGAGAGAGAGTAACTGGCAGAGATGTGGAGAGACATCTGATTGTGGGGGTGCTGGGAGGAGACGGATGGTGGTCGAGATGTGAGGGAGGGTGACACTTGGTGAAAATGTGAGGAGAGGGAGGCATGTGATGGTGGAGATTTGAGGAAAGGGAGGCAAGTAATGACGGAGATGTGTGAGGGACGGCTGACGAAGGAGATACGAAGGAGGAAAGGAGGAAAGGAAGGGATGAAGGAGAGAGAGAGAGAGAGAGAGAGAGAGAGAGAGAGAGAGAGAGAGAGAGAGAGAGAGAGAGAGAGAGAGAGTAGACAAAACGACAGATAAGAGATGAAACAAAAGAGAGAGAGAGAGAGAGAGAGAGAGAGAGAGAGAGAGAGAGAGAGAGAGAGAGAGAGAGAGAGAGAAAATACAGCGACAGAAAGATAAAAGATAAGACAAAACGGAGAGAGAGAGAGAGAGAGAGAGAGAGAGAGAGAGAGAGAGAGAGAGAGAGAGAGAGAGAGAGAGAGAGAGAGAGAGAGAGGAGAGAGAGAGAGAGAGAGAGAGAGAGAGAGATACAGGAAGCACAACAGCTGGCGAAGTTTGAGTGGTGACCAGCTGTCTGTAAGATGGAAGGCGAGGCGTGAAGGCAGGGCGGGTGAATGAAACTTTGCTAAGAAGGATTTGAAAACACTGAGAGAGAGAGAGAGAGAGAGAGAGAGAGAGAGAGAGAGAGAGAGAGAGAGAGAGAGAGAATGTTAATGGAATTATTACGTTAAAAATACCTCGTTTACATTTTCCATTACAGTGACATGCAAACAGACAAGATCATTGAGTGAGGATGAGCAAAATGTAACGTTTAGTCATGATTCATTTGATGTCCGTATGAACTGACGTGTGTGTGTATCCGATAATTTGTATGTCCATTTGAAAACATTACTGGAAATATCATATGAATAATACAAACATTAGTATGTGTATGACCCTACCCTTCCCTACACACACACACACACACACACACACACACACACACACACACACACACACACACACACACACACACACACACACACACACACACACACACACACACACACACACACACACACATGCACACACACACATATACACACAAGCGCTGACTAACATTCTCACGACGACAGCTAACAAACATATTTCACCGCCCTTGTCTCTCGTATAGGCGTGAAAGAAGAAATGCCCCAAGCACTGCAGTGTCTTGGTTGCTTCCTCACACGCTCCTTCCTTCCTGCCTTGCGTCACCCAGAGCTCGGTGTCACATCCCCGTCTCTCAATACCCTTCTTCAGATTCTTGAGTTAAGTTCAATGGCCTGTCTGTCCGTCCCCTGCCATCCATTCTAGTGTAGCTCCTCTCCTTACCTTGCTGTACCCTCTTCTTCTCTCTCTCTCTCTCTCTCTCTCTCTCTCTCTCTCACTTCTCGCGGTACAAGAGTAATAAACATCAGCAGAGGCGATAATGACTGAAGCATCACCCCTAATTTGGGATTTAAGACTCTCATGGCTAAGGGCGTGGGTGGCGTTAATGGGCGTCTGCTGCTACTTCTGCTGCCCCTTTCTTTGCCCTGATGGTAATGACACATGGAGATAATCCGGCGCCACCAGCATCCCGTCGCGTTAACGTAGGGAAGCAAAGATTACGCTGACATCTCCATTCGCGGCCCTCAAGCCTGGGTGCGAGTCCCATCTCTTGGCTGGAGGGTCCTCAGCGCGCGAGGCGACTCAGCGCGGTCGGCAGCAAACTCCCGCAAAAAGGCGACCCGCTATCTAGCACAGGGTAATATTTCAGGGTTGAGTAATGGCATGGCTTGACTTATCGGGCCCAGAGAGGTTGTTGGGCTAAGTAATTTCAGGTAGACACTTGAGACGTTTATTATTTATACTTTAATTGCACGTGGTGTTGTTGTTTATCTTTTTGTTTATGGATATTGTTATTGCTGTTGGTGTGTGTGTGTGTGTGTGTGTGTGTGTGTGTGTGTGTGTGTGTGTGTGTGTGTGTGTGTGTGTGTGTGT